>NW_027397115.1:8934170-9093942 GCF_003265705.2 Callorhinus ursinus
GGGGGGTTGGTAACTGCCTGACACCCACTGCAGGGACACGGAAACCTCTCCTGATTTTGTCCTGACCCCCATCCCCAGCCTGAATTGAAGACTGTTTGCCTCAGGAGCCCCTTCTGCTGGGAGAGGAAGTCAAATGTGGATCTGCTCCTGCTGTGGTGACTAAGGCTGAGACCCTGTGCAGGGCCCAGGGAGGCAGAGAGAGAGAGAGTGCGGACGGGTATGGCACTCATGCTCTGGAAGGACCCCAGGGAACAGACCCCACGGGGGTCCCGGGGGATCCATGCACCCGAGAGGTTCAGAATCAAAGGGGAGGAAGAGATTCAATTCTGGCTGGGGAAGCCAGTGGGATTTCAAGGGGGAGGCGGCAAGTGAGGAACATTTGGTCACTGAACAGTATTTTGTCAGGGGAAAGGGGGAGTGGTGGGGGCACAGCCTGAGCAAAGGCCCAGAGGTGGGAAGAACATGGGAGATTCGGGGCACAGCGGGCTGGGCCAGTGGAGAGTTGGGTCGGGGGAGTGGAGATGGAAGGCCAGCAGGTTTGGATCAGGAATTCCAAGACCTGCTCAGAACTTTGGACATTGCTAGAAGGCAGTGGGGAGCCACAGCAGACCTAGGGCCTGTGAGAAGCCTCGGGTGAGAACTACAGGGGCCGTCGCGGTCAGGGCCAGGCGGGCTCAGGGTCTCACCCGAGAGCGAGGGTCTCCTGACATTATGTGCCCTGAACCTTGCCTCACCTGAATCCCTGGCCCTGCCAGACCCTAGGCCAAGGGACAATGTGATGGGAACTTCAGAACCATCTCTCTGGTTGCTGGGTTGAGAAGGGACTGGGTGGGGGTGGGGTGGGGTGGGGGGGTGAGCGCAGAAACAGGGCAGCCAAGGCCCTGGCTGTGGTGGCCAGGAGAGGGAGAGGGAGTGAGGAAGGTTGGATTTGGGACTCTGGGGTGAAGGGACCTCCTTTTTACTCGGCGGTGTGCCCTGAGTGGTGTCCACGTCACCTACGATGTGTGACCTTAGGCAAGTTGCTTTACCTCTCTGTGCCATCGTGTTCTCATCTGTGAAATGGGGATGACAGCACCTATCTAGGGAGTGGTTGTGGGGGTTAAAGCACTTGGCTTCTAGTTAGCACTACGAAGTGTGGGCCACTGTCGTTACCATGGTTATTGGTGATATTGCTGTCAGCACCGGCTCCCTCCAGGCTTCACGGCAGACAGTCTGGAGCAAGTGAGTACGTTACCCATTAATCTTGCTCTGACCTTGAGGGTCCCAGACTCTAATATCCAGGACTCTTGTACCCCTTCCTGGAGCCCCCAGAGCCCCCATCACAGAGTTTCTGATCCGGACTCCCGTTTCTCCTGCCTGGGGCCCTGTCCAGGTCCCCTGCACTCAGCCCCATCCCGACCAGGACAGAAACACACGCCCAGAGTGGACTTGGACACTGTGGCGCCCCTTCCCTCCTGCCTCCACCTTCCTGTCCCTGACGCTTGTCTCCCAAAACCCGCCCCTTCTTTGTCCAGGCCACCGTCTCCGCTCACCTTCCGTACAACAACCTTCCTGCTCCTTCTGACTTAACCAGAGAAAGGTTTTATGCTCAATTTTAGGTCATGCAGCCTGTCCTTCAAGTTCAAACAGCACAGATGCCGCATGCCAGCATTTCAGATCACTTATGAAATCTGGAAAGCTGTTGATAGAAGTGGTCTCAGGGGAGGGGTGAGAGAAAATTGGTTTCCTGTTATTTGCATTTCATGAAATTTGGGGGAGAAATGAGTTTGCTTTTCTCTTTTTTAAAATTCTGCTCAAAACCTTGGCAAGACATGTAAGTGGTAAAAAAATTCAGATGGCACAAAAAGGTATGCAGTGAGGATAGAGTCTTCCCCCCGCCCTGGCCCCCGGCTCTGCAGGTCCCCCTTTCCACAGCAACCCTGTACCCGGTGTCCTGCGGCCTCTCGCAGAGAAGGTGTGCGAGTGCCAATACACGTGACTGCAGATGCTCTTTAGTTACACAAACAGAAGCAGGGCACACTCAGCGTCTCACATCTTGCTTGCTCTCACTTGACATGTCTTGCTGATCTTCTTCATTTAGCACGTGTGTGCTGCCATCGTCCCTTTTCACAGCTGCGTAGTATTCCACCGTGGGGCTGGCCCAAGTTCCACTTAGTCATTCCCTTGCTGTGGGACCATTAGGTTATTTCTGGCTTTTTACTGTTTCCACGCAATGGTAGAGTCATTGTCTTTCTCCTTAATGCCATCACGCATGCATGTGAGTAGATCTGTGCGAAAAATCTCTGCAATCAGATCTTACGACAGATTTGTACGTTTCACCTTTAGATCCATAGGATAAAATTGCATTTTGGAGAGGTTGTACCAATTTATTGTCCCAACAACAATGTGTGAGGGTGCCTTTTTCCCTAGAAGCTTGGCGGCACTGTGTGTTATGAACTTTTGGATTTTTTGTTGCTCTATAGGTGAAAGCAGGTATCTCAGTCTAAACTTCAGTTTTTATTTTTATTTTTTAAAGATTTCATTATTTGACAGAGAGAGAGAGAGCACAAGCAGGGGGAGTGGGAGCGGGAGAAGGAGACTCCCTGCGGAGCAGGGAACCCAACACGGGGCTCGATCCCAGGACCCTGGGATCATGCATGACCTGAATCGAAGGTAGACATTCAAATGACTGAGCCACCCAGGTGCCCCATAAACTTCGGTTTTTAAATTGAGAGTGAAGCAGAGCACCTTTTGGCTGTTGCGTCAAACCTGCCGTCATTGGTCTGTGCTCCACTGTTTTTAATTTAATTTAATTTAATTTAATTTTTCTCTTCATCCTTGATGCCCAGGCCTATGACATATGTCCCTAGGTGTATATGTGTTTTTTGTAAAACAAGTAGTAGTATTTTTTTAAAAATTTATTTGAGAGAGAGAGAGCACAAGCAGGAGGAGGTGCAGAGGGAGAGACAGAATCTCAAGCAGACTCCACGCTGAGCACAGAGCCCAACTTGGGGCTCGATCTCACGACCCTGAGATCATGACCCGAGCCGAAACTAAGAGTCGGACCCTTAACCGACTGAGCCAGCCAGGCGCCCCACAAGTAATAGTATTTTATGCATGAGAGTTTTTAATTTACAGCCAGGTTCTCCTTCTGTTTCTTACTTCTCTGCCTCAGCATTCTGTTTCCACAATGTCTGCATGTTGCCGTATGCGGCTGAGCATCTCTCACCATGCTGAAAAGCCATGTATTTCTGCTGCCTTTTCAGCAGGCCATTTGTTCACGTCCTTTGGGGCAGAACATTTTTCAGTCATGAGCAAACCTGGGCCTGAGCCTGTCTCCTCTGAAGTTGGAAAGACATGCAGGGCTGGGAGGGAGAGTGCCCCAGCTGCTACATGACTAATGCTGGGTGCTGCGGCCCCCACCCCACCCGACCTGCTGCCGTGGCCCCCACTTGGGCAGGTTGGGCCCTGGCAGCTGCCTACATGCGTAGCCTGGTACGGCCTTGGCGGGAGAGTGCTTGAGGGTTGTGGGGGCCCTTGGAGGGTGGGCTCAAGGCCAGGACTCTCCCCTCTCTGAGCTGTCCAGGCCTCAGGCCTTCTCCCTGGGGCTCTCACACACAGCCCATGGCCTGTCAGAGGACAAGAAGCCCAGTTCCTTCCTGGAATGGGCAGAGCTAAGCGATAAGGGAGTGAGACCACCCACGTCCACCCTCTCTTTATGGGCTTGGCCTGATGGCGTGGGCGCGCTCTGGCTGGTGTAGCGAGGCCAGGGGCTAAGTCATAGCTCCCCAGCCTTTGGCACGTTGGGTCTTTCTGAGTCAAGGTCTCCATGTGCGTCAGATAGGGGTGATTTGGGGGTGTCCGAATCACCTCGTGCCTCCCTTTCCTTTGGCCACCACAGTATAATCCATCCACCCATCCAGCCAAATGTTTATTGAGCACCCACTCAGCACCAGGCACTGGGCTTAGTAGTAGACCTGATGGACAATAATCTGTGCATTCCTGGAGCTGATTGTGTGTGTGTGTGTGTGTGTGTGTGTGATAGGCAGAATAATGTGAACCCCCACCCCACAATATCCACATCCTAATCCCTAGAACCTTCGAACACGCTAGGTTACATGGCAAGAGGGAATCAAGGAGGCTAATCAATGGACCTTGAGCTGGAGAGATGATCCTGGACTATCCAGTGGGCCCAGTGGAATCACAGGGTCCTTCTAAGTGAAAGAGGGAGGCAGCCAGGGAGGGTCAGAGCCAGAGGGACGAAGCACAAGAGAGACCAGACTCACCACTGCTGGTCTCGAGGATGGAGGATGGAGCCAAGGAAGGCAGGTGGCCTGTAGCATCTGACAAGGAAAAGAAACAGATTCTGTCTTTGAATCTCCAGAAGAAACTCAGCCCTTCCCCTGGAGTTTCACCCAATGAGAGCCAGCTTGAGCTTCTGATCTCCACAACCATGAGGTAAGCTTGCATTGCTGTAAAAGCTACCAAGTTGTGGGGATTTGTTACAGCACAACAAGAAACTAATGTACAAATAAACAAGTGTAACATATAATAGGTGAGGTGGTGAGAAGTGCTATGGGGAAAATAAAGCCAGATGGGGGATGGGGATATTGGCTTGGTTTGTGATTTCAAGCAGGCTGAACAGGCTGGGAAGGCCTCACTGAGAAGGTCGCATTTAACAGAGGCCTGAAGGAGGTGAGGACATGTGCCGTATGGATAATGGCGGGAAGTGTACCAGGCGAACAGAACAGCAAATGCAAAGGCCCTGAGGTGGGGGTGTATCTGGACAGCCACTGTGACTGGGGCAGAGGTGGGGGAGATGGAGAGAGGGAGGTCAGGGAGGCTGTGGGGGTCAAATGAGCTCGGGTGAGAGGGGCCTGGCATATAGGAGCCCCTCAACAAGATCTGTAAAGGTGGTGCTGGGCCGGGGGTCCCAGTCTCAGAAGCAGAGCATGCTTCTCCGAGGACAAATTGAACCAAGATCTGTCCCTTTCCCAGCTCTGTGCAGGCGTACTGAAGTGAGGAAGGAATGTGCCTGCCCCCCACCCACCCCACCTCTTGCTTCTTAGGCCAGCTTGTTGCTTAGCCTTATTCTCTGGATCTCAGTGCCTGATAGAGCCTGGTCTAGGTGGGGTGGGCAGAGATATTATAACCTCCCTCTCGTCCCGGAACTGCCAGGCCTTGGTGCACAAGGCTATGCTGCCTTCCTTGGGATTGTGGCCGAGCAGGCCGGCCTGTGTCCTGAGCTCGGGCAGCTGGGCTGAGGCCTGGGAAGAAAAATAGCTATTTTCCCTCCAGTTCCTGTACTCTGAGCCCCCTCCCTGGGCCTCAATCTCCACATCTGTGCCACAGTGGTTGGATTATCAAGAGTCTCAAACCCACAGCCTGCAGTTACATCCTGCTCACAGATGTGTTTAAATGTTTTACAGTAGTTGCCACCACTTAAAAGTCGGGAAACTTCTCGTAAAGCTGTATTTGTAAGGTTGCTCTTGAGAAATCGGGAGGTCTGGCAGCTGGTGATTGGAGCTGAGTAGTGGCGACCACAGTCCCCACCCAGCCCACTCGGCCATTTCTGACTCTTATCCTGCAATGTCAGGGGCGATTGAGTTCCCGGCCCTGGACTCCCATGGCCCCGCCGGCTCTGAGTTCATTCATTCATCCAAAAGCTAGTCCCATGGGGCCACTGGGGTGGCTCAGCCAATTAAGCGTCTGCCTTCGGCTCAGGTCATGATCCCAGGGTCCTGGGATCGAGTCCCACATCGAGCCTGCTTCTCCCTCTGCCTCTGCCTCACCCTCTGGCTTGTGCTTTCTCTCTCTCAAATAAATAAAATCTTAAAAAAAGAAAAAAAAACAAAAGCTAGTCCGCAAGTGTTAACAGGTGTAGGACCTAAGAGCTAAGCCTTATAATGCCCATTTACAGATGGCGGGAGGAGGGTTCAGCCAGGGGACCTGGTTCACCAGGGTCACAGAGCCACAGCAGACTGACCAATTGACAACTGGCCAAAATTTGTTGAATACTGACCACAGGCCCAACACCTCCACGGTGTGCCTGGCCCTGAGGCATAGCAGGATGGACACGGAGCCCGTCCTCTGGAGCTGCTGTCCGGTGGGGATGGGGGAGGAAAGCCCAGGGGCTGTGGGAACCAGTGGTGTGGTGGGCGGACCTGCACCTGGAGAGGGATTGACGGTGGGCTTCCTGGGGGAGGAAGAGGAGCAGCGGGGAGGGGAGGGGCGGAGGGGTCCAGGCAGAGAACACGGCCTGGGCAAAGACAGGG
Organism: Callorhinus ursinus; assembly: GCF_003265705.2. Lineage (NCBI taxonomy): Eukaryota > Metazoa > Chordata > Mammalia > Carnivora > Otariidae > Callorhinus > Callorhinus ursinus. Next base: position 8,940,425 of record NW_027397115.1, read on the forward strand.
GCCTGATCAGTGAGCTGCTGGAGCAGGAGGGAGTCTGGAGGGGCCAAGGCACAAGCTGGGGTGAGGAGCGGTGGGGTTTGTCCCGAGGGCCGTGGGGTCCTAGGAGGCCTGAGACCAGGAAGGACAGAATCCGGTGCACCCACCTCACAATCCACGGAGGCTCACCTCTCCTTTGTCTCCCCTCCTCGGTACCCCCCCCACCTCTGTTTCTACGTCCATCTGTCCTTATGAGTCTGTCTTTCCCTCTCTGACCATCTCTGTCTCTCCATCTCCGTCTGTGTGTCTGTCAGCCTCTATCTCCCCCACCCCCAATCTGGTGACACAAGTGCTCCTGCCTAACTCCCGTCTACCCTCCCCCCCGCCACTTCTCCCCGCTCCTACTGGAAAGCTCTCAGGGGAAATATGTTCACCACCAGCCGTTTGTGAATGCTCCAGGGGTCCAGTCCCAGCCACAGGCGGCCTGGCCTCAGTCCCTGGAGGGAAACCGCAGGTTTTCACTTTTTCCACACGGTGGGAGGGGCCCGGATCGCTGCAGAGACTCCCCTTGAGCTCCTCCCAGCCTCTGAATGTCCTAGTCTGTGGGTGGCCCAGGAGAAGGATTTTCCCCGGAAGGAGAGGGTGGAAGGAGAAATGAGCGACAGCTGGGGCCAAGAGAGGCCTGTCTGGTCCCTCTTCTGTCCCTCATCTGCACCTTGCGGGCACGCAGTAGGCCCTCGATGAATGTCTGATGAATGGGCAGCTGGCTGGTTGGCTGCCTGGGTGGGGGGTTAGAACTTAATCCTGAGAACATTGATCTTGAAGGAAAATTACTCGGCCATGATCCAAACCTCCGAGTCACCCAGGCCAGCTCCACCTCTCTCCCTGCTGGCCTCCTCAAGTGTAAGTATCTCTAGGGAGAGGGTGTGTCTTTGCTCAGAGACACCTGCGTGTGTCTCTGTTCGGAGACGGGCCATGTGATGCCCTGGATTCCATGTGGGTTATAATGCCCCACAATGCCTAGCACAACGCGGTTGTGCCTGTGACACATGGAGCACATGAATACGTGTGGAGGCCCATGAGGCTTACTCAAGTATCTCTGGCGTCCCGGGTGGTATATGGTCAGGGTGGCATCGAACCACAGCAAGCCTGTGGGAGGTAGGCTTGTTGTCATTCTACAGGTGGAGGATGTTGAGGCTCAGAGGAGGTCACTGCCAAGAAGGGATAGGGGAGGCACCAAGCCTGAGCGCATGTCCTCTGACTCCGAGGACAGTGTCTTCTCAGCCACATCCACTGGTCTCAGAATGGCCTCAAGGAGATCCGCTCTTTTAGATGAGGGAAGAGGGCCAGGCTGAGCAACCATACTGGCGCTAGTATTTCGTGAGCGTTCACTCTGTGCTAGACCTTCTCACTGTTACCTCATCTACCCTTCCTGAATCAGTCAAGGTTCTGCCGAAGAAGCAGATCCAGGAGAGAGGTGGTGGGGGAGGGAGATCTATCGTAAGGACTTGATGTATGTGGTGGGAGTCTGGTTAGGCAAGTCCAAATCTGTGCAGGCCATTAGGAAGGGCAGGCTAGAGATTCAGGCAGGAGCAGATACAGATACTCCTGTTCACAGGTGGGATTTCTTCTTTCTTAAGGAAACCCCATTCTGTTCTTAAGGCCTTTCAGCTGATTAGATCAGGCCCACCCAGATGCTCTGGGATAATCTCCCCTACATATATTCCATGACTGTAGATGTTAATCGCATCTACAACACACGATTGCGGCAGCCCCATCTGTGCCCCTGTTTTGCTGATGAACTGGGCATGAGTCTAGAACTGATCATCCTGCTCCCAAGAAGCCTAGAAGGCGTGTACTGATAATGCTTCCATGTAGGGTGGGAAAACTGAGGCTTACAGAGGGGAAGGCATTCTAGGCAATAGGAACTGCAAGTGCCAAGGCCCAGAGGCAGGGCCAAGTTTGAGTATTCAAGGAGTGGAAGGAAATTTAGCATGGCTGGATCCTGGTGAGTAGGGGGGAGAGTGATCATGCTTCCACTTAAGGTGGGAAAGCTGAGGCTTGTGAAGTGGAAGTGGCCTGGCTCTTGGTCCCACAGCCGGTAGGGAAAGAACCAGGTTCACAGCAAGGCTGGACACCTCCAGATCCTATGTTCTTACCACCTCGCAGTTATTCTTGGCAGCCCTTTTTAGTCCTACACCAGGGGAGCGGGGACCTGCCTGACTCAGGGGTCAGAAATGAAATAGCCCACTTTAGAGCAGAGGCCATGTTTTCTATAGATTAGGGAAAGAACTTGGGGTGTGACTCGAGTGGTTCGAACCCTGGCTTTACCACCTGCCAGCTGATGCACGATAACACAGCATGTCCTGATGTTTGGGGGGCACCACAGTGGTCCCTGGGCTGACTTTAGGCCAACTATGGACTTGACTCTACGTGATGGTGAGAGCGTTAGTCTGATTTCAGTTCTCCTTTAATCCTGCTGACTGTGGCCGGGAGGACTTGGCAGATTGGAGCCACCGTGTCTCCAACGCTTCTCTGATGTTGGCCAATCTCCTTTCTAACAAAACAGAGCAGCCCCAGGCTTAACACCTGCGGTAGCAGTGTCCCACATCAGATAATGTTATTGTGTCTCCATGGAACTTATTTGTGTAGTTTTCCTGCTATTTATAGAAAGTATATAGGAGTCGAGGAAAGATGGCGGAGGAGTAGGGGACCCTATTTCAACTGGTCCCCGGAATTGAGCTGGATATCTACCACACCACTCTGAGCACCCACGAACCCAGCCTGAGGTGTAAGAAGATCTGGATCTCTACAAACAGAATATCGCAGGCGGTTGGTTTCAAGGTACGAAGGGGGGAGCCGTGATCGGCGGGCAGATACCGGAGGATAAACGGCAGCGGGAGGGAGCCTGGCCGTGGGGATCCTACACCGCCGGTGAGTGACAGCCTCGCGCGCTGGGGACGGGGCACAGACTCGCAGACCGGTGGCGGAGGGGAAAGGACTTTAGGGCAGCCCCCGGGGCAGAAACCCGGAGCGGCGGGGTAGCGTGTGCGATCTGGGGGCGGCTGGCGGTTTTAGAAGCACAAAGGGCAGAGAAGTGCCCCGACCTGGAGGCAGGACTGGGGGTGCTGAAGTTTATAGCAGCACCGACAGAAACGGAGATAGTGTGGCCTGGAGAGCTCACTGAAGAACAGACTGCGGTCTCTCTGCTCTGAGGCAGAGGGTTGGAAATGGTCTCTTCTGCTCTGACTCGCGGAAGAGAGGCGGAAAGCCGCCAGAGAACAAAAGCCCCAAAAACTGATTCCCGCGGAGCCCAACCCCCACCACAGGGGGGCAGGGCAACTCCGCCCAAACAGGGTTGCCTGAGTAAAAGCGCGGCAGGCCCCTCCACCAGAAGATAGGCTGGGAGAACAAGAGGCCAGAAACCCTAAGGTCCCTAGAAAACAGGTGCATCTTGCATGGGTTCTGGTCAATAATTTGGACTCTCTACATTCCCTCAAACACCCATCAACAGAATGACTAGGAGGAGGAGCCCCCAAAATAGAAAAGACTCAGAGATCATGACTTATGCTGCAGATTTACAAATGGATGCAGATATAACCAAGATGTCGGAGATGGAATTCAGGCTAGCAATTGTGAAGACAATGGCTAGAATGGAGAAATCAATTAAGGGCAACATAGAGTCTCTAAGGGCAGAAATGAAAGCTGAATTGGCAGAACTTAAAAATGCTATCAATGAGATCCAATCCAATCTAGATAATCTAACAGCTAAGGTAACTGAGGCAGAAGAACGAATAAGCGACGTGGAAGACAATATAATAGATAAAAAGGGAAAAGAGGAGGCCAGGGAAAAACAGCTCAGAATCCATGAAAATAGAATCAGAGAAATAAGGGACACCATGAAGCGTTCCAATGTCAGAATAATTGGAATCCCAGAGGGAGTGTAGAGAGAGAGAGGACTAGAAGATGTATTTGAGCAAATCGTAGCTGACAACTTCCTTAATCTGGGGAATGAAAAAAAAATTCGCGTCCTAGAGGCAGAGAGGACCCCTCCCAAGATCAAGGAAAACAGGCCAACACCCCAGCATGTAATAGTAAAACTTGCAAATCTTAGAACCAAGGTAACCATCTTAAGGGCAGTTAAGGGGAAGAGATTCCTTACGTACAGAGGGAGGAACATCAGAATAATGTCAGACCTATCCACAGAGACCTGGCAAGCCAGAAAGGCCTGGCAAGACATATTCAGGGTACTAAGTGAGAAGAACATGCAGCCAAGAATAATTTATCCGGCAAGGCTTTCATTTAGAGTGGATGGGGAGATGCAGAGCTTCCACAACCGGCAGAAACTGAAAGAATATGTGACCACTAAGCCAGCCCTGCAAGAAATATTAAGGGGGGGTTCTATAAAAGGAGAAAGACCCCAAGAGTGATATACAACAGAAATTTACAGGGACAATCTATAAAAACAACGCCTTCACAGGCAACATGATGACAATTAATTCATATCTTTCAATAATCACTCTCAACGTGAATGACCTAAATGCTCCCATAAAATGGCACAGGGTTGCAGACTGGATAAAAAGACAGGACCTATCCATATGCTGCCTACAAGAGACTCATTTTGAACCTAAAAATACATCCAGACTGAAAGTGAAGGGATGGAGATCCATCTTCCATGCCAGTGGACCTCAAAAGAAAGCTGGGGTAGCAATTCTTATATCAGACAAATTAGATTTTATTTTTTTTATTATTTTTTTTGACAAATTAGATTTTAAACTAAAGTCTGTAATTAGAGACACAGAAGGACACTATATCATTCTTAAAGGGTCTATCCAACAAGAAGATCTAACAATTGTAAATATCTATGCCCCCAACATGGGAGCAGCCATCTACATAAGCCAACTGTTAACCAAAATAAAGAGTCATATTGATAACAGTACGTTAATTGTAGGAGACCTCAATACTCCACTCTCAGCAATGGACAGATCATCTAAGCAGAAAATCAACAAGGAAACAAGAGCTTTGAATGATACACTGGATCAGATGGACCTCATAGATATTTACAGAACATTCCACTCTAAAACAACAGAATACTCATTCTTCTTGAGCGCACATGGAACTTTCTCCAGAATAGACCACATACTGGGTCACAAATCAGGTCTCAACCAATACCAAAAGATTGAGATTATTCCCTGCATATTCTCAGACCACAGTGCTTTAAAACTGGAACTCAATCACAAGAAAAAATTTGGCTGAAATTCAAACACTTGGAAGCTAAAGACGACTCTGCTCAAGAATGTTTGGGTCAACCAGGAAATCAAAGAAGTACTTAAACAATTCATGGAAATCAATGAGAACAAAAACACATCGGTCCAAAACCTATGGGATACTGCAAAAGCGGTCCTAAGGGGGAAATACATAGCCATCCAAGCCTCACTCAAAAAAATAGAAAAATCCCGAATTCACCAACTAACTCTACACCTTTTTTTTTTTTTTAAGATTTTATTTATTTATTTGAGAGAGAGAATGAGATAGAGCATGAGAGGGGAGAGGGTCAGAGGGAGAAGCAGACTCCCCGCTGAGCAGGGAGCCCGATGCGGGACTTGATCCTGGGACTCCAGGATCATGACCTGAGCCGAAGGCAGTCGCTTAACCAACTGAGCCACCCAGGCGCCCAACTAACTCTACACCTTAAAGAACTAGAGAAAAAGCAACAGATGATACCTAAGCCGCGCATTAGAAGATAAATAATCAAAATTAAAGCAGAGATCAATGAATTAGAAACCGGAAACACATTAGATCAGATCCACGAAACCAGAAGTTGGTTCTTTGAAAGAATTAATAAGATCGATAGACCACTGGCCAGACTTATCCAAAAGAAAAGAGAAAGGACCCAAATTAATAAAATTATGAATGAAAGGGGAGAGATCACGACTAACACCAAGGAAATAGAAACAATTATTAGAAATTATTATCGGGGCACCTGGGTGGCTCAGTCATTAAGCGTCTGCCTTCGGCTCAGGTGATGATCCCAGGGTCCTGGGATCGAGCCCCGCATCGGGCTCCCTGCTCTGCAGGAAGCCTGCTTCTCCCTCTCCCACTCTCCCTGCTTGTGTTCCTGCTCTCGCTCTCTCTCTCTCTGTCAAATAAATAAATAAAATCTTAAAAAAAAAGAAATTATTATCAACAACTATATGCCAATAAACTGAATAATGTGGATGAAATGGAGGCCTTCCTGGAGACCTATAAACTGCCAAGACTGAAACAGGAAGAAATTGACAACCTGGATAGGCCAATAACCAGTAACGAGATTGAAGCAGTGATCAAAAACCTCCCAAAAAACAAGAGTCCAGGGCCTGATGGATTCCCTGGGGAATTCTACCAAACATTCAAAGAAGAAATAATATCTATTCTACTGAAGCTGTTTCAAAAAATAGAAACAGAAGGAAAACTTCCGAACTCATTCTATGAGGCCAGCATTACCTTAATCACCAGGCAAAGACCCCAACAAAAAGGAGAATTACAGACCGATATCCCTGATGAATATGGATTCCAAAATCTTCAACAAAATCCTACCTAATAGGATCCAGCAATACATTAAAAGGATCATCCAGGGGTGCCTGGGTGGCTCAGTCGTTAAGCATCTGCCTTTGGGTCAGGTCATGATCCCAGGGTCCTGGGATCGAGCCCTGCATCGGACTCCCTGCTCGGTGGGAAGCCTGCTTCTCCCTCTCCTACTCCCCCTGCTTCTGTTCCCTCTCTCCCTGTGTCTCTCTGTCAAATAAATAAATAAAATCTTTAAAAATAAATAAATAAAAGGATCATCCACCACGACCAAGTGAGATTTATCCCCAGGATGCAAGGGTGGTTCAACATTCGCAAATCAATCAATGTGATAGAACACATTAATAAGAGGAGGGAGAAGAACCATATGGTCCTCTCGATGCAGAAAAAGCATTTGACAAAATACAACATCCTTTCCTGATTAAAACTTCAGAGTATAGGGATAGAGGGAACATTCCTCAAGCTCATAAAATCCATCTATGAAAAATCCACAGCGAATATCATCCTCAATGGGGAAAAGCTGAGAGCCTTTCCCTTAAGATCAGGAACACATCAAGGATGCCCACTCTCGCCACTATTGTTCAACATAGTACTAGAAGTCCTAGCAACAGCAATCAGACAACAAAAAGAAATAAAAGGTATTCAAATTGGCAAAGAAGAAGTCAAACTCTCTCTTTTCGCAGACGACATGATACTTTTTTTTTTTAAGATTTTACTTATTTATTTGACAGAGAGAGAGGGAGAGCACAAGTAGGCAGAGCATCAGGCAGAGGGAGAGGGAGAAGCAGATTCCCTGCAGAGCAGGGAGCCCGATGCGGGGCTCGATCCCAGGACCTTAGGATCATGACCTGAACCGAAGGCAGACGCTTAACTGACTGAGCCACCCAGGCACCCCAGACGACATGATACTTTATGTGGAAAACCCAAAAGACTCCACCCCCAAATTACTAGAATTCATACAGCAATTCAGTAATGTGGCAGGATACAAAATCAATGCACAGAAATCAGCTGCTTTCTTATACACTAACAACGCAACTGTAGAAAGAGAAATTAGAGAAACAATTCCATTTACAATAGCACCAAAAACCATAAGATACCTCGGAATAAACCTAACCAAAGAGGTAAAGGATCTATACTCTAGGAACCACAGAACACTCATGAAAGAAATTGAAGAAGACACAAAAAGATGGAAAAATATTCCATGCTCGTGGATCAGAAGAATAAACATTGTTAAAATGTCTATGCTACCCAGAGCAATCTATACCTTCAATGCCATCCCGATCAAAATTCCAATGACATTTTTCAAGTGCTGGAACAAACAATCCTAAAATTTGTATGGAATCAGAAAAGACCCCGAATCGCCAAGGAAATGTTGAAAAAGAAAAACAAAGCTGGGGCCATCACGTTGCCCGATTTCAAGCTATATTACAAAGCTGTGATCACCAAGACAGCATGGTACTGGCACAAAAACAGACATCTAGACCAATGGAACAGAACTGAGAACCCAGATATGGACCCTCAACTCTATGGTCAAATAATCTTTGACAAAGCAGGAAAAAAACATGCAATGGAAAAAAGACAGTCTCTTCAATAAATGGTGCTGGGAAAATTGGACAGCCACATTCAGAAGAATGAAACTCGACCATTCTCTAAGACCATTCACAAAGATAAAGTCAAAGTGGATGAAAGGCCTCAATGTGAGACAGGAATCCATCAAAATCCTAGAGGAGAACATAGGCAGTAACCTCTTTGATATCACCCACAGCAACTTCTTTCAAGATACATCTCCAAAAGCTAGTGAAACAAAAGCAAAAATGAACTTTTGGGACTTCATCAAGATAAAAAGCTTCTGCACAGCAAAGGAAACAGTCAACAAAACAAAGAGGCAACCCACGGAATGGGAGAAGATATTTGCAAATAACACTACAGATAAAGGGCTGGTATCCAAGATCTATAAAGAACTTCTCAATCTCAACACCCAGAAAACAAATAATCAAGTCAAAAAGTGGGCAGAAGATATGAAAAGACACTTCTCTGAAGAAGACATACAAATGGCTAACAGACACATGAAAAAATGTTCATCATCATTAGCCATCAGGGAAATTCAAATCAAAACCACATTGAGATACCACCTTACACCAGTTAGAATGGCAAAAATGGACAGGGAAAGAAACAACAAACGTTGGAGAGGCTGGGGAGAAAGGGGAACCCTCTTACACTGTTGGTGGGAATGCAAGTTGGTACAGCCACTTTGGAAAACAGTGTGGAGCTTCCTCAAAAATTTAAAAATAGAGCTACCCTATGACCCAGCAATTGCACTCCTGGGTATTTACCCCAAAGACACAGATGTAGTGAAAAGAAGGGCCATATGCACCCCACTGTTCACAGCAGCAATGTCCACAATAGCCAAACTGTGGAAAGAGCCGAGATGCCCTTCAACAGATGAACGGATAAAGAAGATGTGGTCCATATATACAGTGGAATATTACTCAGCCATCAGAAAGGATGAATACCCAACTTTTACATCAACATGGATGGGACTGGAGGAGATGATGCTAAGTGAAATAAGTCAAGCAGAGAAAGCCAATTATCATATGGTTTCACTTATTTGTGGAACATAAGGAATAACATGGAGGACGTTAGGAGAAGGAAGGGAAAAATGAAGGGGGGGGAGATCGGAGGGAGAGATGAACCATGAGAGACTATGGACCCTGAGAAATAAACTGAGGGTGTTAGAGGGGAGGGGGGTGGGGGGATGGGTCAGCCCGGTGATGGGTATTAAGGAGGGCACGTACTGCATGGAGCACTGGGTGTTATACGAAGACAACGAATCGTGGATCACCACATCAGAAACTAATGATGTACTGTATGGTGGCTAACATAACATAATAACATTAAAAAAAAAAAAGGAAAGTATATGGTGATTCTCTCTACATGGTGTTATTGTCAAGATTCCTCTACACAGCGGCGCTTGGGCGGCGCAGTCAGTTAAGCGTCTGACTCTTGATTTCGGCTCAGGCCATGATCTCAGGGTCATGGGATTGAGCCCCACATCAGGCTCCACGCTCAGCGGAGGATCTGCTGGAGATTCTCCCTCTCTTCCCCTCCCCCTGCTCACCTGCTCTCTGTCTCTCAAATTAATAAATAAATCTTTTTAAAAAAGAAAAACACAAAAAAGTTTCCTTTATATAAGTTTCCTTAAATAAAGAAACTGATCTAAAGAAAAATGCTAAACAATATAGAGAGTACACAGATGGAGAGAAAGACAAGACAACAGAAAGAACCCAGAGTTTAATGGAGAAAGGTTTACTGAGCATCTGATAGGCAGTCGTCATACTTGTGATGACTCTTCCTTGTTTGTTCATTCATTCATTCACTCATGTTCGATGAGCATTTATTAAATACCTACTATGTGCCAGGTACTTGTTCGGGTACCTTATCAAGAGATAAGATTGTTTTCTTTCTTTTTTAATTTTTTTTAAATTTTTTAAAAAGATTTTTATTTATTTATTTGAGAGAGAGAGAATGAGAGATAGAGAGCACGAGAGGGAAGAGGGTCAGAGGTAGAAGCAGGCTCCCCGCCGAGCAGGGAGCCCGATGCGGGACTCGATCCCGGGACTCCAGGATCATGACCTGAGCCGAAGGCAGTCGCTTAACCGACTGAGCCACCCAGGCGCCCTCTTTTTTTTTTTTTTTTTAAGATTTATTTATTTGAGTGAGAGAGAGCATGGGGAGGGGCAGAGGGAGAGGGAGAGCGAGAATCTCATGCAGACTCCCCACTGAGTGCAGATCCCGACGTGGGGCTCAACCTCACAACCCTGAGATCATGACCTGAGCTGAAATCAAGAGTCAGATGCTTCACCGACTGATCCACCCAGGTACCCCAGCACAGAACAGTGCCCACAGCAGAGATTGATCCTGCCCCAAACGTCAACAGTGCTGAGGTTGAGAGACCCTGCCTTAGTCTATGCAGCCACACAAAGATATGCTTGTTGGAAGTACAAAGATCTGGGGCGCCTGGGTGGCTCAGTTGTTAAGCGTAGCCTCTGCCTTCAGCTGAGGTCATGATCCCAGTGTCCCTGGATCGAGTCCCTCATCAGTTTCCCTGTTCGGCAAGAAGCCTGCTTCTCCCTCTCCCACTCCCCCTGCTTGTGTTCCCTCTCTTGCTGTGTCTCTCTCTGTCAAATAAATAAATAAAATCTTAAAAAAAAAAAAAAAGAAAATACAAAGATCTTTTGGGGGTGTTTTAAAGGAATGGTATCGTATCATATATATCATTCTGAGCTTGCTTTTCTTAGTCATAAGTGCTGAAGATTCTTCAGGCTAGCACAGGCAAACCTCCCCAACCTTTTTCACACCAACACGACATTCCAGGGTGGGAGGCAGCAACAGTTTTCCTGGCCATGTTCCTCCATATTGGCATGTGGATTGCTTGCAATTTTTGATTACCACAAACGTTGCTTCAATAAATATTTGGGGGTGTTCATTTACACAAACTATTAATTTATTATGATTATTATTGCTTCAGCCAGACTGAGCAGGGATTTTAGCTCTTGCCACAAAAGCCCTGGGAACTCTGAAGGGAGATGAACAAGATTATCCCTAAGACCCTTGTGGCTCAGACATTCCCTCAGGCTAAACGTGGAGCAATCACCGCCGGAGAAGATACCCTGCCTGAGAAGGCAAGGAGCTCGTGGAGAGGCTGAGCGGAGGGGGTGAAGCCACATGGCTGCCAGGGCCTCGCTCTGATGCTCGGCTCGCCCAGAGGCCCCTCATCGTAAGTCCACTTTCTTTAAGGGCTCAAAGTCAGGCCTTTTCTAGCGGCCATCTGTATAAACAAAGTATTTTTGGGTCTAGAAGAGTGGTTTCTTCTCTGGGCAAGACTTTTTGACTTAATTGTCCCCTCACCTCTGGCTCCCATGCTTAAAAAGATCAAGACTAGGCAAAAGAAACATATCATTTTAGTCCACATCTCTTAAGAAAACAAAAACACATTCAAATTCCACTCCTCCCTGAGGGAGGTGACTGTGTTGGCACTGCGCCCGGCCCTGGAAGGCTCTAGATGTCAAGCTGAGGGGACAGATGTTTATTCCCAGCCTCCAACGACTCTCTCCTGACCTCTGACCTCTGGCCCCCAGTCTCGACCTTTCCCGTGTCTCTGCATTCTGTCTCCCCACATCGCCTGGACCCATCTGTGAGCCTCCATCTGTCCACACAGGAGGGAAAACAGAGTTCACAGCATAAATATTTAGCCTGAAGATCTTGGAGAGTGTTTTGGGGAGGCTCCTGGCGGCGGGGTTCCAGCACAGCTGACCCCACAGCCGCATCTTGCCCTTGCCTGCCTGCCCTCCACATGCATCTCCCTCAGCCCCACCATCCAAGGCAACCGGAGGCCCCTGGAGGAAGCGGGTGGGGGGGGGCATTTGAGTCTGGCTCCCCAACAACGTCCATCACCCCTCCCAAAGCCACACTAATGAACCTGCAATCTAGGTCAAGGCAGCTCAACCGCTGGCCCCCAGCTCCTCATACAGACAATCTGGGCCTGCCATAGAAAGATCTGACCTCGTTCACAGCTGAAGTTAACATTTGGGGCTCTGAGCCAGACCTGAGTTTGAAATCTGCCGCTTCCTAGCCGGGTGACGGTGAGTAAGGTACTTTGGTTTTTTTGAGCCTCTCATTTCTTACTTGTAAAATGAGGATAAAGGGGGCGATGGGTGGCTCAGCCTGTTAAGCGTTTGCTTTCGGCTCAGGTCATGATCTCAGGGTCCTCGGATCAAGCCCCACGTTGGGCTCCTTGCTCAGCGGGGAGTCTGCTTCTTCCTCTCCCCCTGCGCTCTCTCTTGAGCTCACTCTCCCTCAAGTAAATATATAAAATCTTTTAAAAAAATAAAATAAAATGAAGATAAAGCCAGTGCTTCTTAACTGGGGGTGATGTTGCCTGCTGGGAAACACTGGGCAAAGTCTGGAGACATTTTTGGTTGTCACAGCTTGGCAGGGTGGTGGGGGCTGGGGGGCGGGGGTAGCTATTGGCCTCTAGTGGGCCGAGGTCAGGGATGTTGCTAACTACCCTGCAGTGCACGGCACAGCCGCACACAACAAAGAATTATCCAGTACAAATGTCGATAGTGTTGAGGTTGAGAAACCCTTGGATAAGGTGATCCCCACATCGTCGGGTCGCTATGAGGATCAAGTTCACCAAGCTGCTGATACAGGGTCCAGCGCATGCTAAATGTCCAATGCATGGCTGTGAATGTAGTTAATGTTATTATCCTCTCTGTTGACTTCATCCTTCTCTCTCCAGCCTCAGACCATCTCTTAGCACCATGCCTGGGGGCACCTTTCACAGTGCAGAGGGCACCTGTCCACCCGCATTTCCACATCGCAGCCACAGGCCTCTCCCCCGGACTCCCACAGCTGCCTCCTCACTGGACTGTGGGCCTCCACGCCTGCCCTGAGTCTGTCACCTCCTCCACACCCCCACCACTGTGAGTCCCTAATAACCAGCGTGTTCTGAGCGCTAAAAATGTTCTCGATCTAATCACTGAGCGCTTTATGTGCATTATGTTCCTTAATTCTTAGAACAACTGGGAGGCCAATACGAGGATTGTCTCCATTTTAAAGGAGGGCAGACTGAGGCTCAGTGTAGTAACCGGGCCAGGGTCACACAATAAGTAAATGAGAGCTGGGATTTGAAACCAAGTTTGGCTGAGTCTTGCTCTTTTCACTGGAATGGTACCCAGCATCTCTGTACTCACTAAAGCACCGAGGGGGAGCTCCAGAGTCACTGCAGGGAGGGGGCTGGTCTGTTGAAATAGAGAACCCCCCCTAGTGTGGACCCGGGGGTCTGCGCTGTGACAATCTCCTCTCCACCCCCCTCCCTCGGTGATTCTCGTGCTGACGGTCTATGTACCACACTTGGGAAAAGACTCTCTCTCAGATTCTATTATTCCTTTTCCTAAAACCATCAATGATTCCGTGTTGCCTCAGAACTGAGTCTAAAAGCCTGGGCCCTCTTTTTCTCATTCAGCTGAATTTTTGAGTTTGTGTCATGCCTCTCGCCCCTGGGCATCTGCACATGTTGCAGCCCTGCCTGCCACCTTCCCTCTCCCCTTGCCTGGGTGCTTCCTGCAGGTGCTGGGCTGGGAGTGAGGACTTCTGGGGCTTAGCCTCATCCAGAAGCAGTTACACAGTATAACTTCGGACATGCCTTCACTTTTGGGGGACCTCTGCTTCTCCACTTAAGTCACGAGGATTTGACTAGATATTGGCTGTGGGAACAGTCAGCCAGAGCATGTTCTAACCACCAAAGGTGGGCATCTGGGCTGCCCCACTTGGTTGTGGGTGGGCAGCCTGACTCCCTGGCAGTGCTAAGCAGGAAGTCGTGTTACTGGGAAGTCCAGCCCCAGAGCCTTGGCTGAAGCCGCTTTGGCCGAAGCAGTGTTTCCCCACCTTATCTTCAACCTACTTGCTCATAATGCTTAGACATTTAGCCTTAAGTTGAGAAATCTGGTGACTCAGAGAAAAAGCAGCTGTGGCCAGCCCCTGATCCTGGAGCCCTCCGCCCCTAACAGGGACTCACCCTTCCGACAGAGAAATGTACTTTCCCCGCCAGCAGCGCTTCATGGTGGAAGGAGCAATCTGAGACCCACAGAGGGAAACCAACTTCCCTAAAGCCATACAGCCAGCCAGCGGCATGCATGCATTAAATATTTTCTGAGTATCTACCATGTGCAAATCTCTGTGGCAGGTGCTGGGAAGACAGTGGTAAACAGGACAGGGAACTGTCCTTGCAGGAATTTTAGCCATGGCCAAAGACTCTCAAGTGGATTAGTAGCTAACACATACAAAGCTCTATCGTGTGCTGGTCACCCTTTCAAGTGCTTTATGTGATGACTTGATTTAACCCTCATCATAGCCCAGTGAGGTAGTGGCTGTCATTTGACAGTAAGGAAACTGAGACACTTGCCCGTGGTCACACAGCTAGTGTAGTGGGCTAAATGGTGGCCCTCCACCAAATCAGGTCATAATCCCTGGCACCCATGAACGTTACCGAATATGGGAAAGTCTTTGCAGAGGTGACTAAATTAAGGATTTGGGGATGAGATGAACCTGGATTATCCAGCTGGGCTCTCGGTGCCACCCCACGTGTCATCATCGGGGGGAGAGTAGACAGACACACAGCGGAGGAGAAGGTGATGGGGAGGCAGAGGCAGGGACTGTGGTAACGTGTCAACAGGCAAGGGGGTGTCAGCAGCCGTCAGAGGCCGGAAGGGGCGAGGGATGATCTCCTCTAGAGTCTCGGCAGGGAGCACCTTGGTTTCCACCCAGTGAAGCTGATGTTGACCATCTGCCCTCCAGAACTGAGCCAGAGTCAGCTTCTGTTGTCATGAGCCACCAAGTTTGTGGTAATTTCTTACAGCAACCATAGGAAACAAATACAGCTAATAAATGGCCCAACCAATGTTTAAACCTTGGCAGCCTTCCAGCGTTCAACGTTCTAGAAGCACCTTCTTTCTGTTCCACTGGCCAGAGCTAGTCTCATGGTCAGCCCAGATTCAGAGCGTGTGGAGTTAAGTCACATTGCAAAGGGCTTGTCCAGGGAGGCCACTAACTGGGGCATCAAGGCAGTGAAACTCCCCCAGTCCCCACCTCCAGCTCAGGAAGTGGGCCGGAGAGGGAGGCCTGGCCAGCCTGAGCATCTCATCTGGCTACAGGGATTTGCATCTGACTAATAACGCCAGGCTGAGTTAGCCCCAGACTTTCGCTAAGACTGCTGACAGAAAGACTCTCCTTCTACTAGGGTTTCTGAGCTGGCAGGATGCCGGGCTGCCAGCTAGGATTCCCTAGCAGCCCAACATCCTGCCTGCAGCCACCTTGACATAAGACAGGGAGGGGCCTGAGGGGGAAGCCAGCACAGAGAAAAGCCGAGCTGAGAGATGGAGAGGAATGAATTCTGACAATGTCCTTGGAGCTCTTGGATCCTGCTGTACCTGAAGCTGTTTTTCCCCAGATCCCTGAAGGCAGGATTCTACCGCTGGACTTTCCCTGCTTGGGCCAAGAAATTATTATTATTATTATTGTTATTATCATTATTATTACTATTATTTTGCTTAAGCCAGTATGAGTTGAGTTTCTAACCCCTACCACCAAAAGCATTGTCGACTATCATACATAGACAAATGGTTCTCATACCGAACACTTTGTCAGTAAGGTAGAGAGTTTTCCCTTTAGGGATCAAGTGACATGGGCCACTAGGGGCACAGGAGCTTCTGACTCTTGTTCCATCACTTGGAATGGGAACACAGTTGATGGGAGCAGAGGAAAGCCAGGCTTCGGAGTCCAACATTCTGGGGTCTCATGCCACCTCCATTACTTGCAAGCTCCCAACACTGGTTAAAGGAGCCTTGAGTCCTCCTTCTGGGGGTCGGGGTGGGGGTGGGAGGTGGTGTTATGAGGATTTGAGGACCTCATGCACCTGGCCTGCTTAGTGCAGAGGGGCTCCTCACTAAATAGCACTCAGGAACCTCAACTTTTCTTCTTGGAGCTCTGTTTCCCTGTGACTAAGGCAGGGTGCAGGCAGATGCCATTGTGGAGAGAAGCAGGGGAGGAAAGAAAACTAAACAACCACACTTGTCCCTGAAGCACCCAAGTGAAACCGGTCTTACCTGAACACACAGTTTAAATTATTTTCCTGGCTTAAGATTTTGTATTTCTTATCACATGAAGGCTCATGACAAGATCAGGCTAGGGATCCAAGCAGAACTTTTTGTGGTACTTACTCTATGCCAGGCTCTGGTTACACGTGTCCTCCAGAGGAAGCTGAGGCCCAGAGAGGTTAAGTGACTCGCCTGAGGTCACACAGTAAGTGGCAGAGCCAGGATTTGGACCCGGGTCCTCTGGCTCCATAACATCCCTCACTCCTAATCACTGCACTAGATGACCTCTAAGGAGGGTATAAAAGGCTAGTTTTCTTTGCATATCCAATTTCAAAGGAAGGAAATTTGCAACCTAGTGCAACCCTAACAGTGTAAGCCCTCATAGTGGGGCCTTAATCTTTGTGAGCACAAAGGAGCATTCCAGGGCTTACATGTGGGCCATCCTTAGGCTGCCTCCAATGTGCACAGATTTTGTTTGATCCATGAAGTATTTTGCATCTTGCAAAAATAAGCCTCCCCCCGCCCCCCGCCCCTGCAACTTCCCTGGCTTCTCCTAAAAAACATAGGGCTGGAGCTGAGGGGCAAGGCTGGATCTGAAGGGGGGTCTGTTCACTGCAGGAGGAGAAAGCGGAGGAGGCCTAGCCCTCTGAATACAGCTCAGTCTAAGGTGGTTTCCTGTGCCCAGGATGTCTCGTCTGGGTCAGGCACATCCCCAGGAGCCAGCCATTCATTCCTGCCAGGAGCACAAGGCCCCCTTGTTCCCCTGACAGCCTGGAGACCCGCAGGGAAACGAAAGCAAAGGGTCTCTGGTCAGAGCCCAGACCCCACCATCCCAGGGCTTGGTGGCCTTCCTGCCCAACATCTCACCTTCCCACCCCAGTGTTTGGTTCTCCTTGGGGGATCTACTCTTCCCACCTTGTTTGGCTGTCCATCAAGGTCGGCTTTGGGTGGGCACATGACCCAAACTCAGCCAATCAGATTCTCTCTTGGAAGAAGAGTCGCTAAGGGGAAATTAATGCTAAGATGGGGACAGTTGGTGCCCGGACGACCTGGCCCTTTGGCTCCTATTCCCCACAACCCTGGCTCCCGCCTCCTGTGTCCCTGGAGCTGACCTGTTACTGTCCTTTCCAAGTCCCAGCTGGTCAACTTCTGCTTCCATAACCCTCCTTTCTCCTTTTTTGCTTAAATTAGCCAGGGTTGGCCTCTGCTGCTTGGCACCCAGGAACTCTGCCTGATGCCAGGGTGACGGCTGTTGTTTCTACAGTTGGTGTGACGGCCACATCATATGCACTGGAGTAAACTGTAAAGTGCCACTAAAACATGAGGAATTGTCGAGGCACTGGCATGTAGATCTTACTCACTTGGGCCTAGGAATCAGAATGAGATTCCTGGTTTTACCCCTTTCTTGCTGTGTGACCTTGGGCTACTTACAACCCCCTGTCTTGAGCACCAAATATGGAACAGATACTTTCATGTGCTATTGTATTCAGGCCTCAGAATGGAGAACTTTTTGTGATTGCAAGTGACAGAAACCCAACCCAAACCAGCGTAAGCAAAAAAAGAGAATTTAATGGTTCCTGTAGTCAGGAGCGTCCTAGCTTCAGGCATGGCTGGATCCAGAGGTTCAGATTATGCCTAAAGAAATCAGTTTTCCCCCTTCTCTTGGCTGTGCTTCCCTATGCATTGGTCTCATGCTCAGACAGTTTCTCTTCAGGAGAATAAAACACATGGCTGCAATATCCCACCAGCTCAGAAATCCTTCTGATTGCCAAGGAAGGAGACATCTTCATTCACCAAAGTGAAGGACACAGCTATAGATCGTCCTTTATTCCTCTTCTGTGGTTTTTTTTTTTTATTATTAATGGAGGAAGGTTGGAAGGCTGTGATAAGTATGCTTATCAGGTTGTATTTATCTAATGTTTCCAATACTTCTAGATACTAACTCTTTCATCCTCCCAACCACCCTGTGATGTAGGTTCTATGACCATGCCCATTTGATACATGGGGAACTGAATCACAGAGAGGTTAAGAATTTGCCTGGGGCCACACAGCTTTTAAGTGGAGGTGCCAGGCTTTGAGTCCACTCAGCCTGGCTCTGGAGTGCAAGCTTTTAACTTATAGCACCTCTGTGGAAGCAGAACCATAGACATCTGGGCTATGCAATGGCCTGGGCATCAGAATTTGGAGCTGTGGACCACAGGCATGACTGAACAGCCACCTGAAGGCTTCCTAACTCACCACTGATTTGAGATGTTAACTGTTCCGGTTACCTATGGCTGCAGAAAAATTACCTCCAAAGTGGCTGAAAAAATCATTTCATTAATGGATCTTCAATTTGAGTAGGGGTCAGTAGGGAAGACTGTGTTCTATCTAACATCAGCTGGGCTGGGTCCACCAAGGGCTAGAGGATCCACTTTCAAGATGCCTCACTAACATGGCTGGCAAGTTGGTGCTGGTTGTTGGCTAAGAGTTCAGCTGGGATTGAGATTTGGGGACCTTGATACGTCTCCACACAGGCCTCTCCAGGTGCCCCGGGCTTCCTCACAACCTGGTGGCTTGGATCTAAGGGCAAAGCATCTCCATAGTGAGGGAGAAAGCCAGGCAGAGGCTGCATTGTCTTTATGACCTAGCCTCCTAAGCTAAAGAGAATCACTTGCACTCTACTTTATTAAGGTGGTCACGGACGCCTGCCCAGGTTCAAGGGAGGGGCAAGGTCTGGAAGAGTTTGTGGGACCAGAAATACCATCGTGGCTATTTTTAGAAAACACAACCGGCCACATTAACTTTGTCATGTACTAAATTCCTGAGTGGATTTTGATCTATTTTTGTTTTTGTTCCATTAATCTGTTAATATGCACCAGTACCACAATGTTTTAATTTATTAAGACTTTATAATATGGTCTAATATCAGATAGAGCTCTTCTCCCCGCATTGCCCTTCTCTTCCAGAGATCTCTTGGATATTTTTGCTTGTTTAATTTTTTTGTATGATTAATTTTAAATTAGCTCATCTGGTTAAAAAGCTGTTGGTATTTTACTGTGATAACATTGAACTTATAAATTAATTTAAGGAAAACAGATACTGCCTTAATGACGAAACTTGCCATCCAAAATCATGGTGTACCTTTGTTCAAGTATTTGAAATGTGTAATTAATACATTTGTTCAAGGTTTTTTTGTGTGCCCTTCAGTAGTGACTTCAAGTTTCCTTCGTGTAGGCCTTGCATATCTTTTGTTACATTTACTCCTAGGTATTCAATCTTGGTTTTGTTACTGTAAGTGGGAAATTTTCTTTCAATAGATCTTCCACTTGATGAACGTTTGAATATAGGGAAGCTATTGATTGATGCATGCATAATGGACATCTTACTGCATTATCCCGGGTTTCCTACAGACAGGATCATTTCATATGCACAATATTGGCAATTTTATCTTCTTCTGTTCAGTTTTTATGTCTCTATAACCCCTTTCTTTGCCATCTAATTTGGCACTGACCGGGGCTATCTTAAATATCCAGTTCTATGTTAAATTATAGCAGTGAAAATGGACATTTTTGTCTTGGTCCTTTAGTGGACACGCCCCTAGGTTTTCTCCAAAAGCATGATGTACTTAGATATATTTTATCATGTTAAAGAGGCAAATACCTCTTTCTACTTTACTGAGTATCTATGGATTCTTATTTATTGAATGCATGTGTGTGTGTGTTTTCATCAAGAATGGATGTTGAACTTTCTCAAATACCTTTTTAGTGCCTAAAAAGAATCATGGCTATTCTGGGGCGCCTGGGTGGTTCAGTCATTGGGTGTCTGCCTTCGGCTCAGGTCATGATCCCGAGGTCCTGGGATCGAGCCCCACATCGGGCTTCCTACTCCTCGGGAAGCCTGCTTCTCCCTCTCCCACCCCCCTGCTTGTGTTCCTGCTCTAGCTCGCTCTCTCTCTGTCAAATGAATAAATAAAATCTTAAAAAAAATCATGGCTATTCTCCTCAGATCTATTAATATCATAAATTACATTAACAGGGGCGCTTGGGTGGTTCAGTTGGTTAAGTGGCCGACTCTTGATTTTGGCTCAGGTCATGAACTTAGGGTCCTGGGATCCAGCCCCGTGTCCCTCTCTGCTTGAGAATTTTCTCTCTCCCTTTTCCTCTGCCCCTCCCCTGCCCATGAGCGCTCTCTCTCTTTCCCTCTTAAATAAATAAATCTTTAAAAAAATTACATTAACAGATTTCCCAATATTGAACTAGCTTTGCATTCTTAGAATAAAACCCACTTTTTATGATGTGTTATTCTTTTTCCCCCCTAGATTTTATTTTTTAAGTAATCTCTGTGCCCCACGTGGGGCTTGAACTCACAACCTTGAGATCAAGAGTGCATGTTCTACTGACTGAGCCAGCCAGGTGTCACGTGTGTGTTATTCTTTTATTGTGCTTCCAGTTCTGTTTGCTAACATGTTATTGAGAATTTTTGCATGGGCAGTTACAAGTGAAAGTTGTTACTTTCTTTGTGCCAGCCAAAGCTTCAATGTCAACCTCACACTTGCTTTGTAAAAATAGTTTCAAAGTTTTTTTCTTTGCCTATGCTCTGAAACAAATTAAACACCTTAGAATGGTTTACTCTTTAAAAGTTTCAGAGGATTTCCCTGTGAGGCTACCTAAGTTAGGTTTTTTTGTTGATGGGGGTGCAGAACTTCGACAGCCTTCTCTATTTCTCCCACGACCTTTACCCTCATCCAGACATAGCAACAGCATCTGGGAGATGCTTTACAGAATTGAGGGTCTCGGGCAAAACCCCAGAACCAGAATCTCAATTTTAACGAGATCTTCATGTGGTCTGTGTGTTCCTGAGAGCAGCCTTTCTATGAGAATCAGCTTGTTTTATCTTCTGTTCTGAAGCCAAATATGGTAAATTATATTTTGCTGGAGAATTCTTCTTTTCATCCAGATTTTCAATTTTCATTACAGAGAGGTGAACAAAGTAGAACCTTGCGATCCTTTTAATTTTCTCCTTATGCTTTCTTATTATACTCACTTGCATTGTCTCCGTTTTTTCTGGATTGTGTTAACTCGTGGTTTATCTGTTTCACTGTTGATGCCCCCTCTCTGCCATCATCAAAAGAACCAGCTTTGGGGATTTATTTATTAGTCTTCTTTTCTCCGCTCTGTTTTACATGGCTACTCATTAAAACAGAAATAGATATTTACTCTTTAACGTGATAAAGATTGATTCCTGCTGTATCCATATTAATAACTTTTGCTTTCCTTCAGTTTGTTTTCTTCTGTAATTCCTTTTCGTAAAACATTTTATTTTATTTATCTCATTTTTTAAGTAATCTCTATGCCCAGCATGGGGTTTGAATTCACATCCTGGAGATCCAGAGTCACATGCTCCACTGACAGAGCCAGCGGCTGCCCCTTAATTCTGTCATTTTGGGAGTTTTGTGGGGAGGGAGTTAAAAGTCTTCCACTGTGAAGTCTGCTTCTTCAAAATTTGTTTTGTTTTTTTTTACAGGCACTTCTTCCAATATTTAGTGAAGTTTGGAGTCTTTTCCTGTGGCTCCTTTGTGCATATAACATATGATATCCATAGTCTCTTATTTCTTTAGACAGCATCTATTAGTTCCCTTTTATAAAATTGCATTTTCTCCTTCCTTCCTCCTTTTCCCTCCATTCCCTGATTTTAGTCAAGAATTTTAATCATTTACTGGGATGCCTGGGTGGCTGTCGGTTAAGCAGCTGCCTTCAGCCCAGGTCGTGATCCCAGGGTCCTGGAATCAAGTCCCACATTGGGCTCCTTGCTCAGCAGGGAACCTGCTTCTCCCTCTCTCTCCCTCTGCTTGTGCTCTCTCTGTCAAATAAATAAAATCTTTTTTAAAAAAAGAATTTTTATCATTTACTTTTTTTTTTAAGAGAGAGGGGAGGGAGCATATAAGTGGGGGGAGCGGCAGAGGGAGAGGGAGAAGCAGGCTCCCCGCTGAGCAGGGAGCCCCATGCGGGGCTCCATCCCAGGACCCTGGGATCATGACCTGAGTTGACGGCAGCCACTTAACCGACTGAGCCACCCAGGCCCCTGCTCAGTCAGTTTTTATTCATGCCAAAATTATTTGGATGCAATTTTCATCCTCTCTGTGTTAACCTTTTCCATCTGTTGGTAGAGTTTATGCTCTTTTCTGCAGGGTTTATTACAATATCTTTGTATCGATGCTTCTGCATTTATTTTTTAATATTGGAAGGGCTTGCTTTTCCTGGGTTCCCTATTTGCTGATTGTTCCCGTGGGTGTGGGGTCAGAAGGACAGTTGCCGGGCTTCCTAACTGAACGGTTCCCTCTACCACCAGAGAGACAGACTACTTCCTGTAAATGTCTTCTCTCTGCAATTCTCTGCTCTACTCTGTTTTTCTGAACCAGACCAGATCCAAGAGGGCTTCTGCTGACAACACGACTCACCCTGGGTCCTACACTCATTTTTATAAGTAAGGAGGATAGCTTTCTACCTCGGGACAAGTGCTCATCCCCACAAAGTATTTTTGCTCTTGCTTTCTGAGATTTGCACCCCTGAGCCCACTCACTACATTGTGCGTGGCTTCTGCCCTATTTTAAAGCTGCTTTTGGAAAACTTCACATACACTATGAAGTTTATGGATTATATCCTTCTCCTGGTTTTGCTAAAAATGGAGTTTGTGAGGCTTTTTTTTTTTTTTTTTTTAAGTCTCCTTGATGCTTTGGTATAAGTTCAAGAAGGAGAAGGGGAAAATGTTGCCGTATGCGGCCACTTTTCCCACCCCCATTTTCTCGCTGGGTCCTCTTCAGCTACTCTGAGACATAACCAAACAGCAATGATTTCTGTCCCCATGTTTCTCCATGAGAAAGCAGAGGTTCTGGAAGGCTCTCAGGGTGCCGCAGGGTGGCAGGGTGGCAGCCTGTGGAGTCTGTCTGCAGATTGGATCCACATGGGTCTGTTCTCTCTTTGTCCTCCGCATCAGACTCATGCTCAGGCGGGACAGCGCAGAGCGGAGGAGATTGAGTTCTGGTGGTATCAGTTTTTCCACTCCGAAGTGCCAAGGCAGCTGGTTGGGAGCCATGGGGCCGCCTGTACCCCCGTCCAGGGGAAAATCAAAGGAGGGGAGGCTTGCTGTAGCCCCTCTCCTCCAGCACCCTTCCCCTCTGGAAGATAGCGCGGAGAGCAGGACGAGACCCCTCTTGAACATATCCCAGCCTGGGAAGGAGCCTGAGAAAGCTGCACAGAAGGCTGCCCAGCTCAGCCTGCTTGGTCCGGATAGCGGCCCCCAGCCTCTGGGCTCTTTGCCGACTACATTCCCTGCATGATCCTGGTTCTCCTGGGGGAGGATGGTGGAGGATAGCTTCACGGCAGCTGAAAACCTTGTTCATTAGAGAACTTCCAATCTCCTAACCCAGGGATGTGCCCCCATCATAGAGACAATCAGCAGCAAGGCCTAGATGTCAGAAAACAGGTCATTTCCTCCAGCCCTCCTCTGCCTCCATTCCGGACATGTTTTTTCTACTCCTGTACGAAAATGACCAAATACGGAAGGTTTGCCTTCTTTCCTACTTCCTCTAAAATTCTCGATAAAGAGGCTTACACAGTGCTGGCAAAGAAATACTCGGCAAGTGTGTGCCGAAAGAATTACACTATGTCCCTTTTATTAAGTGCTTACTGTATGTGCTAGACACACGATCTTCTTGAATCCTTCCATCCACCCCGGGAAGGAGGCCCTGTCATTATCCCCTTGTACAGATGAGAGAACCAAGATTTCAAGCATAAAAAGCAGCCTCTTCTGTACGTAACTGATATAAATGACATCTAGCCAAAATGGCACAGAAAAGTTCAGAGATAAGGTATGCATTGGTCAGTTTTTGCTGGTAACAAAAACCTCAGAATGTCCATGATTTAGAATAACAAATCTTCATTTTTTTCTTACTCATAGGTCTGCTGAGAAATCTCTGCTTCAGGCGTCAGGTTGAGTTCAGGTTTCTCTGTGTGTCGTGACTAATGGCAGAAACCACGAAGGTCAATGGAAATATACAATTCCTCTTGAAATCTGTGCTCAGAACTGGCACGCCATCACTTCTCTACCTCCCACTGGTAAGACCATGTCACACGCCCGAGTCCAGCATCACTGGTCAGGGAGATATTCTCTGCCCACAGTGGGAGGCACTGCAGGCATGTGGTAAAGGCTGTGAATGTCTAATTCCAATAGAGGGAAAATGTAAGAACTGGACACCATGGTCTAATCTACCACAGGACAGTTCCAGGGTGGTAACCTAGCTGTGGGGCTTTGCCATGACTCTCTTCAGGGTCCAAGATGGCTGCCACAGCTCTGAACCAATCTCTGCCGGTCTCACCCACTTACACACCGCACATGTGTGTTGATGGTGTGACCCACCTTCTTGGTTGTCCAGGACTGAGTGATTTCGTGGGATGTGGTGCTTTCAGAACGAAAACTGGGAAAGTCTGGACAAACCAGGATGAGTCGGGTCACCTTATATGTGTAGTAGATTATTCCTGAACATTTCCGGGCAACTAGGGGTGACACGTGAGTGTGTGCATATGTGTGTGTGTGTGTGTGTGTGTATGTGTGAATGTGTGTGTTGCTATTCCTTAGCCCAACACAGCAAATGAATAAATACTCAGTATTACATACCTCCAATTGCAGTGGTGTGTGGCCACTCCTAGTTCCACAGGGAATATCACTTGGCAGATTTTCTGCAGAGGCCCCCAACCTGCCCTCATGTCAGCCTGGCCTTCACATCCTCGCTCTCCTCTAAAATTCCACTATCCTTCTTTGATTCTCCAGATCTATTTTGCATACCCCAAAGGGCTTAGCCATTGGCCTTTGGCACAGTTAAACTCCAGGGCCAAAATCAGGTGGCAGATGTGTTTTGTTGGCCTCCGTGGTGGTTTAAAATAATGTGAGCTATTATTTCTGGCTTCTCTTGAATCAGAAGACCTGGCCACACTGGGCACATAGTTCTACATGGCCATAGTTGGCTTAACTGAGCAGAGCCATCCTCCTTTTGGATGGGGCAGGGCTCTCCAGTTTCCCGTCTCCACCCCTCCCTATCACCTCTCTGATACGACAAGCACACCTCATTCATTTACCAGACTTGTTTACAGACTTGACTTTGCCACCCTCTCTTTAGCAGCATGAAAACAGTAGAAACTTTGCAGCTTGGGTCTCTCTTTACCCCTGCCCCCCGGCCTCTCAACCTGGCCCAGTGTCTATAAATGGACGAATGTATTCTTGTACCGATATGACTCATGCCTATAGAAGCGTATATAGTCAGCTTATTATTATTATTATTATTTTCGTTCTTGTTTTAGATGGCAGATGTACTTCCTTACCTCAGCAGCCATGAAATGCACCTGTCAGGTCTCCTGTGTGGAGCCTAATTGACGGATGGACCGTGGATTCATCCTAACAGTTGAGCCCAGACTGCACTTCCCAGGGGCTGCTCCCAGGTCATCACTGAGGGATGCAGGGAGGTAGGCCTATTCCCAGGAGACACAGGGCTCCTCTGGAAGCACAAGGACTTTTTGTCAGCCTTATGGAACTTTCTTAGAATGGCACTGCAGTCTACAACCACCGAATCTTCCTTCCTCCCTCCCTCCCGGCCTCCTCTAGCTCCTCCTCACCACCCCTCCCCCACCCCAGCATTTTCTTGGATATTTCATTCCATATTGGCTGTCTCAGAGGACCTGGACTATCACCCCTTCCCATAACAGATTTGGATAAACTAAAAGAAGGAGAGAGGGCTTCCAGGCAGGTAAACCGCATGAATGAAGTTGTGGAGGTAGCAAAGCCCAGCGTGTGTTCACACCACATGGGGAAATTAGCCTGTCCTAAGAAGGCATCAAATCCCCATGCTATAGCCTCGCAAAAGAAGGGCTGTGTGACCTTGGGTAAATTACTGAGTCTCTCGGGGCCTTGGTTTCACCATTTGCAAACTGGGAATATGAACGGTATTTACAGGGTCTTGTGGGGGATTAGACAAGTTAATATGAAAAAGTATTTTGAATGGCCTAAATTACCAACTAAAGTTAGAGCCATAATTACAAAAATATTTAAAACTGGCCTTCTCTGATGAGGCTAGATTTTAGCTTTGAAGAAGGCAACACACTGGGGCGCCTGGGTGGCTCAGTTGGTTAAGCGACTGCCTTTGGCTCAGGTCATGATCCTGGAGTCCCAGGATCGAGTCCCAGGATCGAGTCCCGCATCAGGCTCGCTGCTCAGCAGGGAGTCTGCTTCTCCCTCTGACCCTCCCCCCTCTCATGCTCTCTCTCTCAAATAAATAAATCAATCTTAAAAAAAAAAAGGCAACACACCAAATATTTTCCTTTCCAAACGTAATGTGTTTGTGGTCTTTGGGATGCAGCTATGAACAGGATCTGGTCCCTGGAAAAAAGCAGGGGTGTGGGAGGAAAGCCATCCTTTCCCAGCAGAGTCCCCCATTTTCTGGACTTGGGTCTTGACATTGTCCTCATGACCCTATTGCAGCCAGCTAAGAGAGCAGAGGTCGGGCGGGATCAGAGAGTTGCCCAGATGTCTTGTCTCTACTAGACAGTGGACATCTGGATGAAACAAGACTCCTACAGGGGAATGTGTAGATGCTTGTCACTGGGTGACAGCCCCTGGGAGAGCTGGAGGGAAGAAGGAATTTCCTGAGACTCCACCTGACATGTGGGCTTCACTTCCCAGATGAAGGTTTGGATGCCAGGGTTGGAACCGTGCTGGGTAACTCCCTGCCATCACCACTACCAGCAATGTGCCCAATATACAGATGAAGTAGTTGAGGCTCAGCAAGATGAAGTGATTTGCTTAGGGTCCTGCAGCAAGCGAGTGGCCATGATGGGATTTGAACTTAGCTCTCAAGCCTTGTTTGTCCCAGCTCTTCTGCCACAGGCTGGAGGGGTGGCCCTTGAGGAAGTTTTCCCTCATCTTCAGTCTTGAGGACATACCAGCCCTCAGCAGGGCCCTGTCAGGCCTCATGGGTCAGGGGAGTTTGGAATCTCTGCTTCTTGCCGGAGCCTGGCTGTTCTGCAAGACGCCATAGCTGGAGAGTTACGCCCCCTATGAAAAGGATACCCTAGTATAGCTTAACCAAGTTAGCAAGCCTGATCTGTAATACAAGTGAGAATAAGATGAAGTGACACTTTTGAAAGTTCATGTGGGCGGGTACTGTGAGAGGCACTTTGGATGCATTCACCTCACGGGGTCCTCACTGTAGCCATGACTTAGTTGTCTTAGCTAGAAATATTTTTGGCTCCACGTAAGAGAAACTCTGACTCATGGTGTCTTCGGCAACACAGACATTTGATTAATTCTTAAACAAAAGCCTGAAGACAGGGGTTTCCTGGGATGGTTATTCCTTAGCTCGGGTTTGGGGCTCTGCAATTTTCCTGGCCTCCCCTCATGACACCCCACCATCACGTCCTCACACAACGGCCCCCAGAGAAGAGGAGGCAAATAGGGAGGGAAAAAAATCTCCCAGAAGCCCCCAGCAGAGGTCCAAAAGGCACCCACGTGGCCTCTCCCAGACCAATCCCTAGCAAAGAGGGATATCCCTGGTTGGCTCAGACCAATGGGAAGAAGGCGGGGCCAACTTCCTAAACATGTGCCCCATTCCTGAACAAAATCAGGTTCCATTAACAAGGGTAGAGGCCCCAACACATCTCTTCTTGATGTGGGAGCAACTGGTCTCCTTCCTTGTGGGGCGGGGTTGTCCCTAGATTCAGCAGGAGGAGAGACATGCTGTTTGGGAGTGATTTGGATTGAGGAGCTGCTGGTTTACACTCAAGCCTGGGATGTGCGGTGGAAGAGCTAACATTTATTGAGCACCTACTGTATACCAGGCCCCATGCTGGGTGATTTCATTCTCTCATCATTTAATCCAGTCCTCACAACAAACCTGTGAGGAAGGAACTATTCTTCCCATTTTTCAGATGACAAAACTGAGACCTAGCCCTGATCACATATATGGTGAGAGGCTGAACTGGAATAGTGCTGACAGCAGTTCACTTTCACTAACACTCCTCTGTGTTTCCGGCATCCAAGGCATGTCCCTCGGATTAGGTCATTTACTCAACCCCACTGACGAGGCACCGTGGCTCAGGGAGATGGAACAGACTGCTCAGAGTCACACAGCTTAGCATTGGCCAAGCTGGGCTGTGAACCCCACTGCCAGAAGGCCGCTCCCTCATGCTCCCCAAATTTGGAGAAAACCCTACAGGCCTGTTCTGTGGCCTTTTTGGGATTGTTGGCTTTGTAGGCCGATAAGCTGGATAAATAAACAAGAGGTTCAGGAAACTCCTTTTGCCTCTTGGTGTTCTGAATCCAGGGACACATGGATTCAGAAGGACACATGAGGGTCATCCAGCTGCCCTGACAGCGAACATTAAACAGGCAAATAAATGAATCTTTAACATCACAGCAGGAATGTTAAGTACTGTCAAGAAAAAAACCCAAACAGGTTAAAGCAATAGAGAATGATGGCGTGACCACTTTAGACCAGGTGCTCAGGGAGGGCTTCTTGGAGGAGGTGACGGTTGAACAGAGACAGAGGGATGAGGGATGTGATGGAAAGAGCCAGCTATGCAAGTCTCTGAGAGATCGTTCTAGACAAGAGGGAATATCAAGTGCAAAGGCCCTGAGGTAGAAGCGAGTTTGGCTCATTTGGGGAAGGACAAGAGATGAGTGTGGCCACAGCAGAGTTGGGGAGGCAGAGAGTGGGGGGCCATGAGGTTAGGGAGGTAAAAGTGGGAGGGGGCAGATCATGCTCGTCCTTACAGGACCTTGTCAGGACTTGGAGCTGTGCCCTGAGTGAGGTGGAGCCACGGAGAATTCTGAGCAGGATTCAGTTACAGGATCTGACTTGGATCTACCAGGATCCGTTTTTGGAGGGAGGGGGCCGAAGCCAGGAAGGAGACCAGGGAGGACTAACAACTCCTCCACGGGGGGGCTACCGAAGACAGAAAGGAGACCTGCCTAAAGGCACCCAGCAGGAGTGCCTGGGGGGGCTCAGTCCGATAAGCCTAAGACTCCATTAAACCTCTGGCTCTTGGTTTCATCTCAGGCCATGAACTCATCAGTCATGATCTCCTCGGTAGTGAGATCAAACCCCGCGTCAAGAGATCACATTCAACAGGGAGTCTGCCTGGGATTCTCCCTCTCCCTCTGCCCACCCCCTACCCTCGAATAAATAAATAAATCTTAAAAAAAAAAAAAAGGCACACAAGCAGTAAGAAACAGACACCAGATTAGAATCAGACGTCCACCCACTGACTCACAGCACTCACCTGTGCCAAGCACAGTAGTTTGCAACCTCTTTTCACTGACGAGCTCTCATTAATTTCTCACAACGACTTTGACCTGTCTGTTCCCAGAGAAGGAACTGGCCTCAGAGAGGGTGTAAATGGGTGGAGGAGTCAGTGGCGAGCTTGGGTTCCTCCGAGCACCCAGGGGTGGTCTCTTACAGAGTCACAAGACCTGGAGGCTGGTACCCACCCTAGGCATCAGGTAATCGTGGCGATGGCCACCACATTCTGAGTCCCTACCGTGTTCGAGTACGGGTCTGGGTGCTTTGCACTCAGTCTCTAACAGCAGTGGAGGACTTGGTGACTCAGCTAAACGCGGAGCTGCTCTGGCAGCCCCATTCACTGTAGTTATTGAAGGGAATACACGGTGCTGTGTAATCCAGCCAACCCCACCTAGCCCAAACAGGATAGAGAACTCCAGGTCCGGGGCGGGGCGGGGCGGGGGGGGGCGATGAGGAGACTGTAGGTAGAATGTGGGCCTCCCCCACCCCTCTCACCACATCCCCCCACCCACCGTGTCCCCACATCACCCTCCCATCCGCGTACCCCCTTCCCTATCCCCATCACCCCTGGGTTTCCCCATAGTCCGTCTCCTCCTCCTCTTCCCCCTCCCCTCCTTCCCTCCTCCAAATAGCCCCTCCCGCTCAGCACCCCCTCCCCTTCCCAGCATCACCCCTCCCGTCCCACCTCGTCCACCCCTCCGCTCCAGCCTGCATTTTCCACCCCCTTTCCTGGCCCCGGGAGGGGGCCGCGCCGCCGAGCTGGGGGAGGGGCTCCCTGAGGGCGCCCCGCCCCTCCCCGGGACCCCGGAGCTGTCTGCGGGCCCGCCCCCGCCCCCGCCCCAGAGCGGCCGGCCAGCGGGGAGCGAGGGTCGCCGGGCCGAGAGGCACCTGGGCGCCCCGGAGCCAGCCCGCCGCCGCAGCCTCGTCCGCGCGCGGCCCGGCCATGTCCTGGGCCCTGCTCCTCGGGCTCCTGGGCGCGCTGCTGCTGCTGCTGCTGCTGAGCCGCCGGCGCACGCGGTGAGTGCCCCCGCCCGCCCCGCCGCCCGCACAAAGGGCCGCCTGCGGGGGTCCCGAGCCGCGCCGGCCCCGGCGGCGCCCGTCGGGGCGAAGGGGTTCGGGGCCAATTCCGCCGCCCCACCTTGGGGAGTGCACCCGGCTGGACCGCCGCCGCGGGAGGCTCCAAGTGGGGACGAGACGCGGGAAGTGGGGCGACGGGGTGGGGGACCCGGCCGATGGCTCTCGGTGCACAGCGCTCGGCCGGCACTTGCGAAGGGCTTTCTGGGGAGAGAGCCCGGGGTCTCCGGGTGGGGAGTGGGTGCGTGGACAGGCTCGGGAGCGGCTGCGGGTGCGAGAAGCCCCCTCCTGCTCTTCAGCCTCTGCCTGGTTCCAGCACTACTCGAGCCAATCCCCAGCCTCTGTCGGCTCCTGGGCGGGGTGGGGGGGTGGGGGGGTAACCTCGCTCTTCGCCCCATTGCATAGATGCGCGAGTTGAGGCTGGGGAAGGCAGAGGCCCTGAAGGATGCTCTCTTATCCGCCCTGGAACCACTTTCCATGGGATCCCCCTTCCAGGACGAGGGAGCTCGGTAGGCTCGGA
This sequence comes from Callorhinus ursinus, assembly GCF_003265705.2. Lineage (NCBI taxonomy): Eukaryota > Metazoa > Chordata > Mammalia > Carnivora > Otariidae > Callorhinus > Callorhinus ursinus. The sequence continues at coordinate 8,971,542 of NW_027397115.1, forward strand.
TCCAGAACGGGGTCTCCCCTCCCCTGAGATCCCACAGCCTGGCAGGTTAGAACCGGGGCCAAACTTCTCAGCTTCCTCGTCCCAAAGGTTGTCCTGCTCTACTATTTAGGAGATGTAAATCTCATATATCTCAAATCAGGGACATGGCAGTAGGTCTTTCTTTTTATAAAATATTTAAAATATTAATTTGAATCGCACATGGAATAGCTGAGTACGTTTGACTTAAATATTTGTGCTGTTATAGATAAGACTGAAGCCCTTCCCTTCCCTTCCTGCAATTCCAAACTTCTTTTGTTGATCAAGGCTCCCTCATAGGGCTGCCTGAGAGCAAGCCTGGCGGGGAACCTGCCAGATTTTTTTTTAAAAGTACACTTTTTATTTTAGACTGGTTTTATATTTACCGGAAAGTTGCAGAGGTTGTACAGAGAGTTCCCAAATACCCCTCATCCAGTTTCTGCCGTTGTTAACACTTTACACTAGCGTGGTAGGTTCGTCAAAACTAAAAACCAACGCTGGTCTGTTAAGATCAACCAAACTCCAGATTTAATTTGAACTTCATCAGTTTTTCCATCATGTCCTCCAGGATCCAATTCAGGGTACCACACTGCCTTTAGTTATCACACCTCCTCCATGAGGCTGTAGATAATACAGGGTATGAAAGGAGAGTGTCTAAAAATTCCAGGACATTTCTGGGAACTTTTTATTTTTAAACAATATATGTTAAATTTCCAAACAATAAGCTCATGATATTTTTCTTCAACCTCTGGACACCTTTTCAGGTTAGATTTAAAACTATGTATGCATTCATTTGCCTGAAAAAAAAAAAGAAAAAGAAAAAGGCACACATAAGTTTTTCTATGAGAAATGAATTATTCTTCGGATGTGGTCAGGCTTTTTGGAAACTCAGTCTGGAGATGTTTTCAGATTGTACATTTGCTTTTTTCACTCCAGATTTTAGTTTTGATTACCGTCCATGTTGCTATATGGGGATCTGATTCATTCTTTTGATCGTCTGTGTAGTATTCTGTAGAATGAATAAATGGAAGGTTTCTTTTTTTCCTTTTTATTCCTGTCCCAATTGATGGACTCTTAGGTTGTCTCCAGCGGTTTTGCCGTTTCGGACAAAGTGCTATGGTCTTCCTATGAGACCTGCTGCTCTGTGCTTTACTCCGGGGTAGATTGGGCAGCCATGAACTACATGGATTCTGGGAGGCAGGGTCCCTGGCTGCTCAGCATATGGAAATTCTCAGCTTCTAGGAATAAGAACAACCTGAGCAACCTCTCTCTGCCTTAGTTTCCCATTCTTTAGAATGGGGATGATGATGGGAATAGGAGAGAGTGGAATTGCGGGGTTAGAAAAAAATGCCAGTTAAACATATGGCAAATTCTTGCTAGAACCCGGAGAGTGAATTTATCTTTGAGGGTGAGTTTTTGATTTTTATACCTGGTGGCTTAGGAGGGTCAGCAAGTGGGTACTGGGGAGAAGTGCGGGTATAGGGGTCACTGACAGCTCAGGGGCAGCTGGGTGGGCCCTGGGGAGATCCCATGGGGACCCCAGTTTGGGCGCCAATCTCATTTTCTCCTCCCAACTCAGCAGGGGGAACTCTTGTTCCTTCCCTTTTACGGCGGAGGAAACTGAGGCTCACAGAGGCTAAGCAACTTGTCCAGGGTCTGCCTGGATTACAGATCTGGGCTGTAAGAATTTTTAATTCCCAGGAAAAACGAACTTCCTTGCTTCCCACACGGTTTATTTGTAATCTGAACACTCAAAAGTCTTAGAACCACATGATGTTAAGGTAGTAAGATGTGGCTGTAACCAGAAAGTTCCTAAGGAAGGACAAATAATCAAGTGTTTGAAAAGAGGTGGAGGCTGCTGATGCTGTGTAGACAGTGAGCCAGTCTGAGTCAAACAAGGAAGGCCCCGCACCTTCCCTTCTGCTCACTGACCCTTGAGGTGCTGTTCATCACTCCGTTTTACAGCTGAGACCTACAAGGGCTAGGTGACCTCCTCAGGGCCACACCAGAAATTATATTCCACATCTAGCCGGTTCCAAAATTCATGCTTTTCTCAGTAAAAAGCAAAAAGAAAAAACTACTTCAGTCAATTGGCAGCTGTCTTTACCTCTAGCTTTTTTTTGTTAAAATTTGTAATTATGAAAAATTTCAACTATGCAGAAAAATAAGAATAGTGTAAGAACCCCCATGTATGGATCCCCTTTTGATTTGACAGCATTTTTACAAAAAATTACAGATGTTACAATATCTCTGCAGGAAATATTTCAAGAATGCATGTCAAAAACAACCACGATTCTATTATTCTGCCTGAGAATATAAAATTCTTTTTTTTTTTTTTAAGATTTTATTTATTTGTTTGACAGAGACAGCGAGAGAGGGAACACAAGCAGGGGGAGTGGGAGGGGGAGAAGCAGGCTTCCTGCTGAGCAGGGAGCCTGATGCAGGGCACGATCCCTGGGATCATGACCCAAGCCGAAGGCAGACGCTTAACGACTGAGCCACTCAGGCGTCCTAAAATTTCTTAATATCATCTAGTCTCCAGTCCAGATTTCTGCAGTTACAGCAAGGATTTTTAAACCCAGCTTGGTAACTGTGACTGTCTTCTGGGAGAGGTTGTGAGCCAGAATCAGGAGGCCTTGGGTTGGGAATTAGGAGTCTGATTTCTGTGGCCGCTGGGGCTCATGACCTGCATGTGGGTGTCAGAAACATTCTTCCTGCTTTCCTTTCGGGCCTTGGTTTCTGCATGTGTATGCCGAGATGGCTCATGAATCTGGTCTCCCGAGATGTGGGTAGAGGACATCTCTCTTCCTCTTTTGGGCTTGTGTGTCTGCCACTCTAGGAGCATTTGGAAGAGGTCTCCAGGTGGCAGGCCCCTGTTCCGGAGCACCAGGGGCCACTGTGGCACCAGGTGAAGGTTCCTGGTGGCTCAGGGGCTGACCTGAGCCTTTGAGGGATACAAAATTTCCAGGCACAATTAGATCTATTTCATTCCAACATGCACTGCCAAATGGTGGTCCACGGCTGGATTCAACACAAATGAAGGGCTGCTGTGTGCCACACGGAGCAAGAGGAGAAAATTGGGGGGGGGGTTCCACACATAAAACTCCACATTTCCGGCTTCTCGTGAAAAATGGGACAGTGGGAGCAGCACCTGCGGGGGACTCAGTAGAAGAGCCCTCTCTCAGCCTGGCCACAGTCCCCACCGCTCCTTGTTGCCTCCCTGATGTGCCTGTGTTCTATCTACTGTCCTTGCTCTGACTGTTCTTCATTATGTTGAGAATTCTCTGAACCTTTGGTGTCGGTTACAAAAACAGGAAAACAAAAACCAGAGCAAAATGGCCACATGATTTCTCTACGCAGTGGGAGGCGAGGGGCAGGGGGTGGGAAGACAGAGTGTTAATGGCAGACAGTTTGTGGGTGAGCCCTGGGAAAGGATGGGTCTGGCACTTTAAATGGAAGCTCAGGTTGCTGAAACAAGCCCCCCTGTTGTCCCCCCATGAAATCCTCCCAGAACCCAAGGCTCTGAATTGAGGTGAAACTACTGGATAGAGAGGCAGTCCACCAGGACTGCACAGCTGGATGATGCAGCCTCTGTCCTGGGCAATCCAGAGTCCCTTAACCCCCTCAGCAACTCTGGGGGGCAGGTGCTGCTCCTTGAGCACCAACTGTATACATGATTCATTCGTCTGACGTGTATTTCTTAAACACCTACTCGTGCCAGGCACTGTCGTAAGTGTCGGGGTCAACAATAGGTGCCTATATTCATGGAACTTCCATCCCGTGTAGGTGTGCTATTTCAGGACACAAGGGGGTGGGTGATACCCATCCTTAACTCCCTCCCCCGATTTGCAGAGCATTGAGTGGGAGAGAGACGGGACAGGTGGTGAAGTTGGCGATGGAGTCTGTGAGTGAGGAGTGGGCAGTTTGGGGAGGAACCCATGTGATGGGAATTAAAACTCCGGGGTGGGGGGGGCGGATCAGAAAAGGTGTCCTGGAATCTGAAACAGGAAGGGCAGGCTGTATGGGCAGGAGCTGGGGATGAGAGGCTCCAGCCCTCCCCTCCTCCCCCCCAGGACCTGGCAGTGCCTCAAAACAGTGAGAGTGTCAGCGGGTGAGGCTCGAGACCGCAGCCCCCAAAATAGAGTCTCCTTCATTCCTGCTGGCTGATGGCTGAGTCACCCTGGAATGTGGCCTGGGCTGGAGCTGGGTTCAGGGCCCAGCCTCCAAGAGCCAGTGCGACCACATCAGGAGTCAGACGCCTGGGCTCCCAGCTTCCTGCCTTTGTCTGAGCCTCCTTGGGACTTTTCTGGGGAATGATGAAAGCTGCCAGAAATAACACCTGGCTCATTGGGGAGTTCTGGCAGCAACCTGGACAAAGAGCAAGGAAAAGAAGCTCTAGTCCTGCCCATACCGCCAAAGGTGTCTTAGGGGGAAAAAGCCCCCTGTCCTGGAAGTGGGGGGGTCGGATGCTAGCGTCCACTTCCATTGTTGCTCCCCTGGATGATCACAGTGGTCTCTGCTGGGGCTTTTCAAAAGCATAACTACATCACTTCCCAGCTCCCACTTCCAACCCTCCAGGGGCTCCCCCTGGCACCCCGCGTGGAAGCCTGACCCTGGCCACAGGTCATGTCTTGCCTCTCACCCCCACACTCTCCACTCCAGCTGTGCTGGCTCCTGCTGTCTTGAAAGCCTTGAAGGCATGCTCCTGCCCCAGGGCCTTTGCACTTGCTGTTCCCACTGCCTGAAATCATCTTCTCCCCCCCGCCCCCCCCCCCGCTTCCATTGCACTCCCTTCTTATCCTGCTGGTCTTTGCTCATGTGGCTCCTCCATGGGGAGGCCTTCACGGACTCCTTCTCTAAACCAGCCCCCCTCACTCTGTCCTGTCACCCTTCTTTTTTCTTTACCGACCTATAGTTTGCATACTCTAACATTCCCCCTTTTAAAGTATCCAGCTCAGTGGGTTTTAGAATAGTCACAGGTTTGTGCCACCATTACCACCGCCTAACTTCAGGATATTTTCCGTCATCCCCCAAAGAAATTCCATCCCTGTTAGCACTCACTCTGCATTTTCCCCTCCCCTCAGCCCCTGGCAACCACTAATCTACTTTCCATCTCTATGGAAGTGCCTTTTCTGGACATTCCATAGAAATAGATCACACAATATGTGACCTTCAGTGTCTGGCTCCTTTTACTTAGCATGATGGTTCTGAGGCTATCCACACTGTAGCATGAATCATTACTTCATTCCTCTTTGTGGCTGAAGAACGGTCCGTGGCTCGGGCATACCGTATTTGGTCTGTCCATTCGTCAGTCAATGGACACTTGGTTGGCTCCATCTTTTGACCACTATGAAGGATGCCACAATGAACGATAGTGTACAGGTTTGTACATGAACTTATGTTTTCAGCTCTTTGGGCTGCATTGCTGGGTCGTGAAGTAACTCTGTTTAACCTTTCAAGGAACTGCCAGGCTAGTTTCCAAAACAGCTGCACCATTTTACTTTCCCACCAGAAATACAGGAGGATTTCTGTTTCTCCACATCCTTGCCAATGGTTACTTTCCTAGGTTTTTTTTTTTAGATGCTAGCCATCTTGGTGTGAAGTGGTACCACCCTGTGGTTTTGATTTGCATTTCCCCAGTGCCTCATGATGTTGGGCATCTTTTCATATGCTTGCTGGCCATCCGTACCTCTTCTTTAGGGGACTGTTCATTCAAATCCTTTGTGCATTTTAAAATTGGGTTTTCTTTTTTTTTTTTTTTAAGAGAGAGTGAGAGTGAGCAGGGGGAGAGGCAGAGGGAGAGGGAGAGAGAGAATCCCAAGCAGGCTCCACACCCAGCGTGGAGCCTGATGTGGGGTTCAGTCTCATGACCCTGAGGTCACGACGTGAGCCAAAATCAAGAGTGGGATGCTTAACTGAGCCACCCGGGGGCCCCTGGGTTATTTGTCTTTTCACTGTTGAGTTGTAGCTCCTTTATCTTCTTTATCGCACTTCCCACTCCCCGAAATGATTTTGCTTTTTTGGGGGTTTTGTCTGCCTCCCCTTATGAGCACGGAAGCCCCGTGAAGTCAGGCACCTCGCCTCCCCTGTTCACTGCTGTATCTCCAGCACACGGAGCAGTGCCTGCTTCCTAGTTAATATTCGCTGAGAGAGTGAGTGACTCCACAGGGCAGAGCTGTGATGACTCACTCGCTCATTCCGCAGACCGGGAGCTCTCTGCATCCCTGTGGTTCTGATCATTCTAAGATGAAAACACTGGTCCTAGGCTGGGTTGAAGGACCTCCACGGGGTCCACCATGAGCACCAGCCTTGCGCTTTTGTGAGGCCCATTTCGTGTTGGTGGGGTAGCTCTCCCTAGCTAACAGCCCCTCCCCCAGAGGACTGTGGGGCAAGGGCAGCCAGGGCTCAGTGATGAGGCCAGCCCTCCCACTGTCATCTGCCTCTCCACCGTGCTCTCCCAGTCTTACCCTTCCCCTGTGGGCGTGACCCTGACCCTGTCCAGGCTGGCTCAGGCAGAGAACTCCGTGTCCTTGTACTACTGAGTTCTAGAAAGCTCTCCCCACCCACAAGGAAACGATGGGACTCCCTAACATGTCACCCGGCTTCTGCTCTTGGCCCCCTGTAATCCATCTTCTACTTAGCAGCCAAAAGGATCCTGTAAAAAAAAAAAAAAACACAAAAAAACCTAAGTCAAATCATGTCCCTGTGCTACTCGAAACTCCCCTGGCTCCCACCTTACTCAGGGGAGAGGCTAACGTCCTCACAGCTGCCTCCAAGGCCTTGCATGGTCTGGCATCCATTACCAGTCTGGCCTCAGCTTCTGCTGTTTCTCCTTGCTCCCCCCAGTCCAGCCACACTGGCCTCCTTATTGTTCTAGGAACACACCAGGCCTGATGCAGCCTCAGGGCCTTTGCACTGTTCCTTCTGCCTGGAAGGCTCTTCTTCCAGATATCTATGTGGCTCCTTCCCTCACCACCTTCAGGTCTTTCTCAAATATCTCAGGGAAGTCTGCTCTGTCCTCCCTACTTAAAAATTACACCCTATGCCCTATACTTTTTGTCTTCTTCCCTGCTTAATCAAATGGTGATGAGTACTGTGGCTTCTGTAGGCGACCTGGCGAGCCTCCCCTGGACCTGGGCGGTATCCCCTGGTTGGGCCATGCCTTGGAGTTTGGAAAAGATGCTGCCAGCTTCCTCACGAGGATGAAGAAGAAGCATGGTGACATCTTTACTGTAAGTGCATCCTGTGCCTCTAGGGAGGGAAGGGGATGAGCAGCTGGGCCGGTCATACCTGGTGTTCACAGATTCCTTCTATATCCTTCTTTTAGTTATACACTAACCCACCCATCCAGTGGTCCAGCCAACTTTCTATCCATTTTTCCACCCAACTGTACAGCCAGCACTTAACTAACATCCATCCCTTCATTATCCCTTTAGCATCTTCCCAACATCCAGTCATTCACTGTCTGTCCAGTTCCTGTATGTCCATCCAGCCAACCGCTATCGATCCATTCAACTTCCACCTACCCGACATCTGTCCATCCGACATTTATCCTTCTGCCTGTCTACTCAGTATGGAAGCAGCATCCTTCCATCCTAATATCCGCTGAACACACATTCATACATTCCATTTCCATCAAACCTCTGTGCACTCATCCATCATTCCATATATCTATCCAGCATCTGTCCATCCATCCATTTATCCATCATCCAGCCCTTTGTCTACTCACATTTATCCAGCATCCTTCCATTCATGTATCTAACATCTATCCAGTTTTTACCCATATATTCAATATCTTTTTTTTAAACTAGGCTCCATACCCAGTGTGGAGACCAGTGCGGGGCTTGAACTCACGACTGTGAGATCTAGACCTGAGCTGAGATCAAGAGTCGGGCTTTTAACTGACTGGACTCCCATATGTTCAGTTTCTACCAACTTCCATTTATCTACCCATCTTTCCATCCTTCTGCCGCTATGCACCTAACACCTGGTTACCTATCCATTCAGTATCCAATATCTGTCCACTCTGTATGCATCCATGTATATCTCCATCCATCCATCCCTTCAACTTCCAAACAACCACCACAACCACCCGCCTTCCATGTATCCTTTCAAGTTCCACCCATGCAACATTCATCCTTCAATCCCTTTACCCTTACCCACTGAGCATCCTGCCATCACGTACCCAACATTCATCCATACTTTTAGTTTCCAACTAACCTTGAGCTCCTCGTCCATTCATCTTTCCATCCAACCTACATTCGCTGATGATTTCCTTCTGTTTACCCACCCATCCAACAGTCTGTTCAGTAGCATTTTTTTCTTGGATATTGGCCTGTATTTTAAAGATGTATTTATTTTAGAAGGTAGGGATGGGGCAGAAGGAGAGGGAGAGAGGGAATCAGCATGGAGCCCGATGAGGGGCTCGATCTCACGACCCTGAGATCGTGACCTAATAGCCTGTATTTTATGAGAGTTTGATTAATGTGACTCCCAGATCACACTTTGGGGCTAAGGCAGTGGGTGGTTAGGATTGTGTGACCCCCCCCCCAACAGACATTTGAGGGAAAATTCCTTTGCTAATTGCAGGCTTATGGCTCTCCACGGCTGCTTCCTTCCTTCTTGGGCAGCAGGTTATATTCAGAGCTCAGGCTCCCTCAGAAGCAGGTATTGCTGGTACAGCCACTAGCATTAACCCAACAGCGTCCATCTGTCCATCCATCCACCCAGCCGTGATGCACACAACATCCACCTGCTGCCTTCTGTGGGCAGACTCTCTCCTGGGTGCTGGAGAGAAGGCAGTAACCAGGATAACAATGGGAGGTGCTTAAAAGTGAGGTGGTTGAGAGAACATTGTCTGTTAAGTGTCTGGCACAGGGTGGGCCCCCGACCCCTGAGAGCTGCGGTCCTTTGTAGCAGCTCTCCTCACCCCGTCCCTGCTGACTTCCCGCAGGTGCTGGTGGGGGGCAGGTATGTCACCGTGCTCCTGGACCCGCACTCCTATGATGCGGTGGTGTGGGAGCCTCGCACCAAGCTGGACTTCCATACGTATGCTGTCTTCCTCATGGAGAGGATTTTCGATGTGCAGCTCCCACATTACAGCCCCGGTGATGAAAAGGCCAAGATGAAACCGTGAGTGGCTGGAGACAGTGCCTGAGGGTGGCCGGGGAGGGGCTGACGGGCTTCTGCCTGTGTCGCCCAGGTGCCGTGTGGCCTGAGCTCGTCTCCACAACAGGGTCCAGTAAAGGCATTTTGTTTTGAGAAGACAAAAACAAAACAAAAAACAGCCCAAAAGAATTGGGCTGAAGAAAGGTTCCTCTCATCTTTATTCCTTTTTGGAGGCAGGTCTGATTTCAGTAGGAGGAGACCGAAGGCTTGGGTCAGCCAGACCTGGATTCCAATCCCAGCCCTACCACTTCCTAGCTGTGTGACTTTGGGCAAGTTCCTTGCCCTCCCTGAGCCTCTGTTTCCTCATGTGTAAAAGGAAGGGAAGTGGGTGGGGTGGTTAATATTTTTGAGTCTGTATTCTGTGATCTCATTAGTTTTCCCATCGATGCTGGAGGGTAAGCTACTCACAGCTCTGCTTTATGGCTGAGGACACCGGGACCCAGAGAAGAGCAGTGACTTGCCCTAGGTCACACAGCAAGGAATTGAGGCAGGTGCTGAAACATAAGGAGGAATTATATCAGCAAGAGGATATGTGAGCACATTTATTCTGCAATCATTACGTCTGTAAATATCAGGGGACCTACTTATACACTAGTCACCGTCTAGATGCAGGGGGTGCAGAATGATGCCAATCACTATTTGAAGACACCTACTATATGCCGGGTATTTGATAGAAATACTTTGCTATCTGTGCCATTGCCTCAAGACGTGTAGGTACTTTTATCCCTATTTTACAGTTGAGGAAACAGACTCAGGGAAGTGAAGTGACTTACCCACGGTCCACCATTAGTAGATGGCACCCCTGAGATTTGAACCCAGGTCTGCAAACTCCACAGCCTGGTTTCCTCCAGCTGACGTACTGAAGAAATAAGACTCTGGGCCTGCTCCTAGAGTTCACGCAGTCTGATGGTAATTCTTAGTGGTCTGTGTCCAGGAAGGGTAACTTCCTGGGGTTAGGAAAAGCATCTAGAAGACTGGGTTTTGCAGGGCTGCTAAAGTTGAGGAAAGGCCAGAGTATGAGGTGAACATCAATGAGAGGCAACACCCAGTCTGACCTTGGCTTTGTGGAGTGGCTTCTAGGAGGATATCTGAGCCCGAGTGTCCTGGGTCCTGGCATTCTAGGGGGACCATCAGGTCCCATTAGCAATAAAAATCCCCAGGTCACTGCATTCTGCCCCCCTACCCAGGGAGGACTCCACTTTCCTCCAGTGTCTGCCCTAAGAGTTCCTGGGAATTTCCTCCACTGTTTGCCCTAAGAGTTCCTGGGAATTTCCTATCAGCCAATATGTGGTCTTCTGGGCATGGCTCCCACATCTGTTAAGAGCTACTGTCTCCATCGAGGACTAGTGCTTGGAGTGGGGTCTGGGGAACCGCTGGATCAGGGTCAATCGCTACACTAGCTCCCATTTATTGAGCGCTTGCAATGTGCCAGGCCCTGCGATAAGCCCTTTTACTTACCCATTATCTCACGTGGGTCATGTCTGTTGTTTCCGCAACAACGTTTCAACTTGAACATCCAAAAGCTTATATTTCCTGGGAGTTCGTGGAACCCTTCTGGAGGCTTTCTCCTCTTGAGTTATCCTAGAACCCGGTGGTTTTCTTCCTCTACAGGGGTCCATTCTGTTTCCAAACAGCAGGTGGAGACAGAGAGCTGGGTCGGCAGGCTAGCACTGTTCTCGGTGCTGCCGCGAGGTGTCGCTGTTGGACGTTGGTTCCGCTGTGGCGCGGGGACACCGTGTGCTTGCTGCCGCAGGGCCTTTCCTTGTCTAGATCCCTGCACGTGTTCCAAAGCGGCCTTCACCTCAGATACAGGACCCCACCTTTGTGGGCTTCCAGTCACATGCTCAGTCGTGGTTCAGCGTCGACCCTGTATTGTGGAGGCTCAGTATGGAGGGGCTTCTGCTTCAGCCACACACACTGCCAGGCTCCTAGGCACACACAGTGACACCAGGTCACCAGCCCAGATGACCTCATTCCTCATGTCGCCTTCACTCAGGGTCACGTCTTAGCAGTCCGTGGTCGGGCGATGCTTTATCCAAACAGATGTCCCTAACTTTGGGTCTCAAGGAGAAAGAGTTGGCTTGCTAGTTCTCTCTCTTCCAGAAGTGTGTGGGTTCCTTATCCGAGCTTGTGTGTCCTGAGGAGGGACAGACTGTCATGGTTCAGACTCTGGGGTTGGGCGGACCAGGGTTTCAATCCCAGCTGCATCGCTTACTGGCTGTGTGACCTCGGGAAGGTCACGTTCTTCTCTGTCCCTGAGTTTCTCTGTCTGTAAAATGGGTGGCATGATAGTAACTGTGATCCCTAGAGTTGTCAAAAGATGAAATGAGATCATGGTGCTTGGCACAATAAAGAGCAACTGCCATTGTCATTGATGATGATAGTAATGATAATAATGTTATCGTGTTTAGGCCAATTGTCCACAGGCCCCCATTGGCAACGAGGAACCGGAGCCCTGGGAGGTTTAGGGATGGGGGGGCGCCTGTGTGCATATGTTTCCCTTTGGAGGCCGTACCCTTACTTTGTTCCCTGCCCTAGGACCCTCCACAGGGACCTCCAAGCACTCACGGACGCCATGTATACCAACCTCCTCACCGTCCTGCTGGGCGACACCACAGAAGAGGCCGGCGGCTGGCGTGAGATGGGTCTCCTCGATTTCTCCTACAGCTGCCTGCTCAGGTGAGCCAGGGTGGCTCCCCGTCTCGGGAGTGGCGCCCAGCTCTCCAGACCTGGGTCAGCCACTAACAGTGGCCACGGGAACCATGAAGACTTTGTGGGTGGGGAAACAGTTTGGGACACACAAAGCCAAGACTACAAGATGACCTGTTGTATCTGGGACCCCGCGTGTTCGCCTGGCTCAGGCTACGAGTTGTAAAGGAGGCACGTGTCAGGGAGGGGGGCCTTGCCAGGTGTCCAGAGATGGGATAGCGGAACGAAGTTTTAGAGACCATCTTGTCCTGTGGCTTCCAAGCCTTGGACTTCACAGACCAGGAAAACACAATGTTTGGGAGACCAACCCAGGACTTGAACTTTTTATCAGATCTTGTAAACTTAGATTACAAACCGCGCCACCCAATGTCCCTTCCTTTGGCAGCGGCAGACACAATTCCAAGCACCGGGAACACAGCTGGGGAAAGACAATGACCCGAAACTCACAGAGCTAACACGAGTCAGAGAGACAGATCATAAACCAATAAATAAAGGTGGATATGTCCAAGAGTGGCGAATATGGCAGCGGAGATCAGCAGACAGGGCAATAGCGCCTACGGGGCTCTTCTAACCAGACTGAAAAGGAGGGCTTCCCCGAGGGTCTGGCCTCAGACTTGGGGGCTGGCTACAAATGCCCCCCAGGCCGAGACTGTAGGCATAGGAGCCTGCAGGGGCAGAGTGGCAGAGGAAGGAGGACGCTTGGCCAGAGGACCAGTGCGGCTGAGCCCAGCGAGCCGAGGCGGTGGGGTTAAGATGAGGTCAGAGCACTTGGCTTTTGGAAACCGGGTCTCACAGCGCCTCAAGGCCGGGAAAGGCTTTGGAATTTATACTAAGTGAGATGAGTGACACTGCGGGTTTAGGCAGGGACGTGACATGATTGGGCTTGGGGTTTAAAGCTCTCTTTGGCTGCAGACAGAGACTAACCTTGGCGGGGGACTCGTTAGGAGGCTGTTGGCTTTGCCCGGGTGAGAGAACAGGAGCCTGGACCCGGAGGTGACTGGGAGGTGGTGACAAAGGGGTAGCTGTGGGGGCGGAGTTGGCAGGACCTGCTGAGGATTTGATGGGGCAGGGGCGGGCAGCGTGGGCACAGTGGGACGGGAAAGAGCAGGAAGGACAGCCCGCGGACTTCTGGTGGTGCCGTTAACTGACCAGCATTTCAGAAACCGAAGGCCATTTCAACTGCTTCACAAAAACCAGAGACAGAGTTTCAGAATAAAAGACAGGCATTCGCTGACACAAATGGGCACACAGGTACGTTTATGACACCTACGTATGTGCTCACATGTAGGCTCAATGTGCGTTGACACTTCTCACCCTCGCAACAGCTCCACGAGGCTGGAACTTTACAAACCCCATTTGACAGATGAAGAAACTGAGGCCCGGAGAGCCTAAGGCATTTGCCCAGAGTCGCATCATTTGGGGTCATGGCGGGGCTGCCTGTAGAGCCTACGCTTTTTTTTTTTAAAGATTTTATTTAGGAGCACCTGGGTGGCTCTGTCGTTAAGCGTCTGTCTTCAGCTCAGGTCATGATCCCAGGGTCCTGGGATCGAGCCCCACATCGGGCTGCCTGCTCAGCAGGAAGCCTGCTTCTCCCTCTCCCACTCCCCCTGCTTGTGTTCCCTCTCTCGCTGTGTCTCTCTCTGTCAAATAAATAAATAAATAAATAAAATCTTCAAAAAAAATTTATTGATCGATTTGTGAGGCAGGGAGAGTAAGCGAGCGGGGGGAAGGTCAGAGGGAGAGAAAGAATCCCAAGCCAACTCCATGCTCAGCACGGAGCCCGACATGAGGCTCGATCCCACAACCCCGAGATCATGACAAGCTGAAATCAAGAGTCAGTCACCCAGCCGACTGAGCCACTCGGGCGGCCCTGCAGAGCCTACGCTTTCAAGCATACCCTTGCTGTGTAAGCGGTCCGCATTTTTCTCCTGTCACCCTGGAGTGGTGCAAACACCATCAGGGCTGTAATTCATCTGGGTGATGCTGGTCCACTCCACTCCGTCATTGTGGGATCGGGGAGACTGAGGTCCAGAGAGGAGCAGCTAAAACCACACAGCAAATTCACAGCAGGGCGTCTCCCACGTCTCCTGGCTCCTGTCACCCTATATCCTTGTGTGAGAAAAAGAAGTCAGGGAGGAGGCTGTGGCATTGGGGGGAAGTGGGGACGATGTGGTGGCAGCCGAGTCCGTTTACAGCCTTGGTAATAGCCATGTGTGTATGTGGGGTTGGGGAGGGTCACGTGTAAATGGATCCCTGTGTCTTCAGGATCTGAGGCCTGGGCTGGAGCTTCTGTTTCCTGGCCTGGTGGACGTGGCCTTTTTAGTGCTGTCTGCAGCCCCTGAGATAGGAAGGGAATGAGTGAGTTGGATGACAGGAGGTGCAGGCTTGTGTCCCCCCAAACCATGAGATGCCACCACTTACTCCTTCCAACCCATCCTGTGGCACTCCTGCCTCACTCACCGTCCCATCAAAGTTCTAACCCTGGCTACAGGATCCTGCCTCATCGGCCCCAGCCCAGCACACTCCTGCCCCAAGGTCTTTGCACTTTCTGTTCCCTTGCCTGAGAATGCTGTTCCCTGCATGTCTGCATGGGTCTTGCCTCACTTCATTCACCTGTCAAGTGATAACCACCTCAGAGAGGCTCTCCTGACACCCCAGTTAATAGGATGGCCCCCTCTCTTTACCCAGCTCCATGCCAGCTTTATTTTTCTTCCTGGCTCCTAGCACCACCTACAGGTCATGTGTGTTTACGCACCATGATTTATTCTGTCTTCCGCCCTGTCCCGTGTCACTTTGACGTGCAGGTGCCACGGGAGGGACCCTCACTTCCACAGTGGAAAACCTCATGGCCTTCTTGGGTTTTATATGGTTTATTTTTCATTGCTTATTTTTCACAGAAATATATATATATATATATATGTATACACACACACTCAGGGAAATGGTTCTCTGCCTTACGGAAAACACTGGTGTAAATGGGACCAGCGACCACAGGGCTGGCCGACCCAGATCGTTCCTGGATAAGGGGGACAGCTGTGACTCCCTGGCTGCCCAGGGTTACCAGGTGGGACTGCAGGCTGGGGGGGGCGGGGGGAGATTCCTTTTTCAAGATGAGATGAGGGGGCATCCAGATTTTGTGTGGTTTTCCCAGTCGTGCAGTTTGTTCATAGGAAAACTCTCTTCACCAAACCAAACACGTTGGTGGACTGAATCCAGTTTGTGAGTTGCACCTTTACAACTCTGCTGTAAGGAAACTGGGGGCACTGGTATGGAGAACAGGGCCCCGGGGCCTCACGTGACTGGAGGGGCAGGGGGCAAGGACGATGCAGAGGCACAGGTCTGACCCTGGGAGGGTCCACTGTTAGGAGGGAGGAGTTGCTGCCTATGCAGTGGGATGGGCCGGTCGTGAACTCTCCATCTCTGCGGGGCACGGAAGCCAGGCCGGATGAGGGAAAGGGGGCATAGTAGTAGCCTGGGTGACGGAGCTCGAAATCATGATGAGCCTATAGTTTCTCCCAAGATCCGTGTTCTCAGGATCAGATTCTAATCATCCATCCACCCACCCTCCCTCTCTCTGTCCCTCCCTCCCTCCATCCATCCATCCACCCACGCACCCATCTATCCACACACTCTCCAGTCCTTCTGCCTATCCCTCCATCGAACATTGATTGAAGATCTGCAGGAGCCTGCACTGCACAGATGAGGGACAGATTGGGACTAGACAGGCTTCTCTCGGCCCCCACCCTCCCTCATTCCGGCTTCCGCCCTTTCCTCGGGAAAGTCCCTCTCCTGGGAGATCCAGGGACGAGGAGAAGCTGATGGGGGACAGGTCAGGGCTCCCGTGGCATCTCTGCAGAGGTCCAGCCCCTCCCACCACGTGGAAAAAGTGAAAACCTGTGGTTTTTCTCCCAGGACTGAGGCCAGTGGGGCTGGGCTTTTGGAGCAGTTACAAGTGGCTGGTGGTGTAAACATTTTCTTTAAGAGCATCCCTGTGGGCAGCGTATGTGTGTGTGTGCGTGTGCACAAGGGCTCATGCTTCCTCTTGTGTCTCATCCTTTGTCCACACCCCGCCATGCCCCGTCCCACGCTCAGACCCCCAGCGCCCTTCAGGTGCAGCCCAAGCTTCTCCCCATGGCCACCCAGGCCCCTGCCCTGCGTCCCTGGCCTTGCCAACCCCCCGGCTGTGCTCCGTCCCCTCATATTCCAGCTCCAGTGCCTGGACCAGCAACACCTGGCAGCTCTCTGACCGGACCATGCTTTTGCCCCCTCGGCTCTGAGCCTTGGCCCAGGTTGTGCCCTTGGCCCGCACCTCTTCTCTCTCCCCTTCTCCCTGCTCACCTCAGACCCTGCCTCCTCCAGGGAGCCTGCCCTGACTCCCCCTCCAGGGGCAGTAGCCTCTTTTCCTGACTGGTGCCTCCGTCTTGCCCTGCTGCCCCCTCAGTCACTCTGTTCCCACCTCATCAGCCTCCTCGCTGCTCTTCAACCCTGCCTGCGTCTCCTTCCTGGCTCAGGATGTTGCCCTGAACCCACGCAACACCCCCTCCCCCCCCGACTCTTCGTACTCTGAGCCCCTCCCCATATTCTGAGCACCGGCTGATAGGTCACTTGTTCCGGTTCCTCTATCACCTGCTGTCTGTGTCCCACACGAGAGGGGCCACACCCTGAGGGCTTGAGGGCTTTGTTTTCTCCATTGCTGACTCCCTGGCCCGGAACAGTCTGGCATAAAGTAGGAAAAGCAGGTGCTCATTAGCTGCATGCATGAAGAAAAGCTTGTAAGGCCACTGTGGGAGGGTTTCGCCACGTGTGTCCAAGGAAGACCCCCTGACCCACTGTTTGCCACCCGCAGAGCTGGCTACCTGACTCTGTACGGAGTCGAGGCTCTGCCACGTACCCAGAAGAGCCAGGCCCAGGACCGCGCCCACTCAGCCGATGTCTTCCACACCTTCCGCCAGCTCGACCTGCTGCTCCCCAAACTGGCACGTGGCTCCCTGTCAGTGGGTAAGCACCGTGGGGGGCCATGGTGGGTGGTGTGGCAGACAGAGGGACTCAGGGGGAGCCCACACTCCAGCTGAAGGATCACAGACAACCTAGGAGGAAGGACAGTCTCTCACCCTGGGAAGCAGTGAGATCTCTATCACTGGGCATATGCAAGAACACAGTGGTAGGGGGCAGGGCTCGAGCCAGAGCTGGGGTTCCTGGTAGATACAGCACATCTGCAGTAAGGCCTGGAGACCTCATTGTGTGGTTTATTTATTCTATTTTTAAAGGTTTTTAATACTTTTTTTCCCTGAGGCATAATTTTCATAGAGGAGAGCACACAGGTCCTAAATGCACAGCTGAGAGGTAAATCTAAATGCTTCATGTCCTTTCCCACTCAATATCCACCCCACAGAGGGAGCCACCGGAGGGGCTCCTTTCACCTCGGATTAGTTTTACCTTTCTTGAACTTCCCATAAATGGAATCAGACAGTGTGTGCCCTTCTGTGTCTGGCTTCTGTCACTCAACTTCTTGTCTGTCAACTTCGGCCTGGTTGCCGTATGTATCAGTAGTCTGTTTTCGTTGTAGCATAGCATTTTGTTAAGAGTGATGTACCACGATTTGTTTGTCCATCCCCTGGTTGATGGATGTCTGGGTCTTTCCCAGTTTGGGGCTGTTGTGAATTAGGCTGTTCTTGTCTGTGTCTTTTGTGGCACACATGCCTTCATTTCTCTTAGTTATCAGCCCTCCACTCTTAGGACATTGATCTTGCACATTGAAGGAATTGTTCTGCCACTTAGCATGTTCATGGAACCCCATGAGTATTTCCACTTGGGTTTGTGAAAATCCACCCCATTTATTTTTGTGGCACCAGAGGGGACTCAGTATTGGTAAAGAGGTTCTGGCAGGATTCAGTACATGGGGCCATGGGAACCACTGGGCTGCACTGTCTTCTGGCCACTGTGTCTCAAACTACCTAGTGAGAAGAATCCCCTGGGGCCCTCATTAATGATACAAGTCCCCAGGCTCCATCCCGGTCCAGCTGAATCCAAGTCTCCAGGGAGGCCAGGAAACTGCATGTATGACAAGTGCTACAGGAAGGTTGAGAAATAATGTGCGTCTTGGACTCAGACACTTGCAGCAAAACCTGGATTCAGATCCCTACTGTCGGGCTTCTGCACTGATGACTTTGGGCAAGTTACTTAACTTCTTTTTGCCCCAGGTCCTTTCTCTGGGGGGCAGTTGAGGGGAGTGATTGAGACAGACTCTCAGCTCAGATGGCCCGAGATGGTTTACTGGATCCTATATATTGTCCCTGTGCCTCAACAATCTCATCTGTAAAATGGGGAGAACAATAGGGTCTTCCTACAGGGTGGCTGTTAGGAATGGCTGAGGTAATAAGAAAAAATACTTTTGTGTTGAGCACTTTCTAGGAGCCAGATGCCAGGTTAAGCATGGTCTCATTCAGTGCTCTCAACAGCTCATCACCCCATTTCCTTTATGTAATTTTTAAAAACCAAACTTTAACACATTAGATTGTTTAAATTAAGAAAGAAACATTCTTGGGGCACCTGGGTGACTCAGTCAGTTAAGCCTCTGACTTCAGCTCAGGTCCTGGGATGGAGCTCCATGTTGGGCTCAGTGGGGAGTCTGCTTGTCCCTCTCCCCCTACCCCGCTCATGCTCCCTCTGTCTCTCTCAAATAAATAAAATCTTAAAAAAAAAAAAAAGAAAAGAAAAGAAAGAAACATTCTTGTGGTTAATTCAAAGATGTAGACAGTAAGAGTAATAATACTTTTCCAAGCCCAGCTTCCTGTGGAAACCAATGTTAACATGCTGGTATATATCCCTTCACACTGTTTTATAGGAATAGTGTATTTTACAGATAGAGACAAATATACATATCTAGAGTGTCACTGTGTATTTTAGAAAGGGATTATATCTGTTGTCTGCAATTCGATTTTATTTTTAACCTATCACTATACCTGTGTATTCTTCCCTGTCAATACAAACATCTTCTAGTGGTGTAAGCCAATGCAATTAGATAAGAGAAATCAACTACTGGTTATAAGAATGGGTAAAGAAGATGTAAAACTCTCCCTGTTTGCAGAAGATCTGACGCTATGCTGGGAAAACCCCAGGAAATCTATGGTAAAACTAACTCAAACAAAAAAGACTAACAAAGTAGAAGGATATAAAATCAACATGCAGAAGAATTGAGACATCTTTGCAGCTCTTGCTTGCCAGTATTTAGGCAGCCATCCC
Organism: Callorhinus ursinus; assembly: GCF_003265705.2. Taxonomy (NCBI): domain Eukaryota; kingdom Metazoa; phylum Chordata; class Mammalia; order Carnivora; family Otariidae; genus Callorhinus; species Callorhinus ursinus. The sequence goes on from NW_027397115.1 coordinate 8,990,676, forward strand.
CCTCCAATGGATATTTATAATTGTTTCCGTGTGTGTGTGTGTGTGTGTGTGTGTGTGTGTGTGTGTGTTTACGTATGGCTAGTATTGTGTTTCATTGTACTTGTATATTCTCTACCATCTGGTGATTTTATTCCTCTCTGACAGTTTCCTGGAAGTGGGTTTGCCACGTCAAAGGGCATACACATTAAAATTCTTGTTCCCTGCTGCCACATCATTTCCAAAACCATGGAGCAATTAATAGGCCTGCCCGAAGGGAGGGAGTCGGCTCATTCCCCACCAGATGTTATCAGTCTTTCTACTTGTTTGCCAATCTGATGGGCAGAGGCGGGTAACTTGTTGTTTTAATTTGCATTTCCCCCAACCTTGTCAACAAGCAGTTATCAGCCTTTAAAACCTCACCAATCTGATGGGCAAAAAAAGAGCATCTGGCTTTATGGGCATTTCCCTGACCACTGTGATGAAACAGCTTTTCGTGTTTCACCAGCCATTTGCTTTTCCTCTCTGTGAGTTGCCTCTTCACATCCTTTTAGAAACAACTCCTTGTCTCATTAAATCCTGCCGTCAAGGCTAAAAGGTTGGCATTATTATACCCATTTTGCAAGTAGGGAAACTAAGGCTCAGAGAGGTGAAGTCATTTGTCAGGGACACACAGCTGGGAGGTCGCAGAGCCAGCAAAATGAAAACTTGGTCTGATTGCAAAATCCTGTGTGTAAAGCACCTGACAAGGCACCTGGCACATCCCAGCACCAGTTGCTTCTCCAGGCAAGAGTGGTTTCTCCATTGCTCTTTCCTCCATACAGAGACTACCAGGGACCCCGGGTCATTCAGGAAGCAGCTCTGGGCCCTGTATAGGAAGGCTGCATTTTCCAGTGCGGGCAGCAGGTGGCAGTGTCGGGGAAGGTTTCTCATCTTGGGGCTCGAGGCTGGGGGACAAAGCTCCCCAGACCTTGTTGGGCTTGTGAAGAGTGCGGCCTCTTTGGAAGAGTGATTTGGCAGAACCTATCAAAACAGAAAGGCCCATTCCTTTGATCCTGAACTTCCACTACAAGGAATTATCCTAGCACATGTCTAGAGATGCACAAAGATATTCATTGCCCCGTTGCTCATAAGAGCAAATGCGGCAAACAGCCTAAATGTTCCCCAGTAGGGACTGATGAAGTAAATTATGCATTCACATAGAGGAAAACTGTGCAACCTAAAGCAGAATGGGATATACTGTTATAGGATGAAATCTCTTATGAAAAACGTGCAGAAGAGTGCGCATATTGTGAGGTTTTTTATTTTAATTTTTTCCCCATTTTACTGAGCTATGATTGACACATGACACTGTACAAGTCTGAGGCGCACAGCATAATGGCTTATATATATTGTGAAATGAGCACCAAAATAAGTTTCGTTAACATCCCTGTTTTGTAAGAATGTGGGAACATGTATAGATTTTTGCTTCTCAGGAGGCTGAGATGAGATGAAGATGCCCATTTGAACTCTTAGAGCAGCTAGCTTTCTTTTTCTTATTTTTTTTTTTACCAGGTGCATGCATTATTCCTCCCTGCACTGTTAAAAATACAAACATATTTTAAAAGAAAATTGACCGTTTGGGGGACCCTTAGGTCACTGAGTCTGATGCTTCTCATGCAGGAGGGAATTGGGAGCAGTTAACTAGAGCCCCAAGCTAAATATGCTGGAACATTCATTTTACTGGATTATTTGGGAGGGGCCTCTTTTCCTTGAATATTTTTTTGGGGGAAAGGTACTCGTATTTTAAAGGCACAGAGTCTAATGCAAAAATCTAATACATCTCAAAGGGAAAACACAAGACTTTAAAGATATGTCCCTCTCTGGACTGTGCCCCCAGGTTCCTAGGGAACAGATGGGCTTCTGAGGAAAAACTTGAGAGGTACTGTAGTCTGAGCCCCTCGTTTTACAGATGGGGACACTGAGGCCCAGAGGTAGACAGGACCTCAGCCAAGGCCACACAGCAGGGGAGGTCTGGGATTTGAAACAAGTGCCTGGCAGTTCTGAATCACAGCACTCATGATCCCATAAGCTAGGTTGCCTCCATTTTACAGATGGGGAAACTGAGGCTTGGAGATCCAAATTATTTGCACAAGATCATCTTTCTAAGAAGGAACAGAGCTAGGATTTCTACCTGGGTCTCCCTGGCTGCGAACTCTGTGTTCCTTATTTCACAAATTATTAGTTCCTAATTAGAGAAAGAGTACGTGAATATATTCTCCAGGGACTAACAATTTGCTAACATTCATTAGCTTTATTTAATAATATAGCTACTGTTTACTAGGCCTGTCTATGCCTGGCATTGCTCTCTCTGCTCTATAGGTTAACACATTCAATTCCTGCATAACTCCTGAAAACTGAGGAGTTGAGAGATGGGGTGGATTTTTGTTGTTGTTGAATCGTTGGAGTTCTTTATATATTTTGGATACTAGACCCTTATCTGATGCGTGATGCAAATATTTTCCCTCATTCTGCTGGTTGTCTTTTCATACTGTATTGCTTTTTATTTATTTTTTATTTTTTTAAAGATTTTATTTATTTATTTGACAGAGAGAGGCACAGCGAGAGAGGGAACACAAGCAGGGGGAGTGGGAGAGGGAGAAGCAGGCTTCCCACTGAGCAGGGAGCCCGATGCGGGGCTCGACCCCAGGACCCTGGGATCATGACCTGAGCCGAAGGCAGACGCTTAACGACTGAGCCCCCCAGGTGCCCCCCTACTGCATTGCTTTTTAAAGTCATCCTTAAGAGCTGTGTTGACAGGGATATTCAAGGTTTGTAGCTGTGCTGTCAGGCCTCAAAGAATGCCAGTCATTTCCAAATCCATGTTCAATTTCTCTGTTTCCTTTAGCTATTTCACCAGATAATTCTTATTAGCATCCAGAATGAGCATCAACCGGGGGCACTTCAACAATTCCTATATTCTCCAGTCACCTGCTGAAACCTTCCACTTGCCCAGGTCCCACCCCCCGAGATTCTGGCAAGATTGTTCTGTGGTGGGACCTGGGCATCCAGACATTTCAAAGCTTCTGGATGATTCTCCAGTGCCCCCAGAATTAAGAAACACAGGAAGATAATGTAGTTGATGAAAAGTTGGGCTCATTGCTTTAAATTGAGAAGGATATCACCTCAAAGGGTCTAGAGGTTGAAGAAGAGCATATGGAGCATATAATTTGAAAATGTAACTAAGATGCTTAAAATATATGTGTATTTTAATATAAGCCTAGCCTACATTTTCCACCTTTTCAAATGCCCTGTAAGATGTAGCCCAGTTTAGAACCATTGGATGGATGGGTCTTCCTGAAACACTGCTTTGTGGTTCCAAACAGGCAAAGAGAAAGTTTCTAGTGTTTGGGAACTTTGTAACAATCCAAAGCAACATCTGCTTTTCCAAGGGGTGATTTTGGAAGAACCAAATCTTTTATTTGTACATACGTTTGTAACGACAGCACCATCTTGTAGCGTTAACACACTGTATAAATAATAAGCACCTGGCTTCACACCCTCAACGGTCTGCCCTCATGGGCCCATTTGGATCTGTATACAGTTTCCACCACAGCGCGGTGCTCCCGAGCATGACCTGCCGATGTTTATTTCATGGTGATTTCAGCTGGCGATCCGAGGGCCAAAGCTGACCTTCAGAGATGCTTTTGTGGCCTGCGCAGTGATGCACAGTTCTTGCTCAGATGCTAACCTTAAAAAACGGGGAGATTCCATATGAACATCTGGATTTTCATCATCTTCTGAAAACTCAGGCTCCTGGCCATGCTGGGCCAAGTTGGTCTGTCAGGCCTGTGGTGCTGAGACGAGGCCACCCCACCCCTCCTGTTCTCCATGGCCCCTTCCTGGCCCTCCTCCCTCATTTACCTTCCCTGCCTTCCCCGGAGGTAGTTGAGTATGAGACCCCAGGCGCATCTGTCCCCACTTGATGGCAGTTAGGTTATTTCCCGGTGTCTCCTGAATGCCACTGTGCTGAATCTGCTCGTAGGGTCCTCCAGGGCACATGGGGGGCGTTGCTTTGGGATCAGACCCTGGGAAGGGAGAATGCCGCTCTGTGTTTTGTGTTCCTTCCCCTGCTGCATAAGAAGCACCATTCACTTAGGGCATACTGACGGGGCACTGACTGTGGGCCAGGTGCTGGAGACACAGACACGAATAAAACCAAAGAGGCCCTTTATGCCTGTCCCCTGGCGGCAGGGGGGGACAGGCAATAACAGGTCAGCATTCAAAGGCCCTCCCTGGAGCCTCTTTCTCCACCCCCCACCCCCCTGCAAGGAGTGACACTCACCAGCAGACCCTTGGCCTCAAGGGACATCCGGCTGGGTGGCCCCGGTCTGGGGCGGGGTTGGGGGGGGAGATCTGTAAGCCCCACCCTCTGTGCTCTGGCCCTGTAGGGGATAAGGACCGCGCGTGCCAAGTCAAACATCGCCTGTGGAAGCTGTTGTCCCCGGCCCGGCTGGCTACCCGGGCCCACCGGAGCCGCTGGCTGGAGAGTTACCTGCTGCACCTGGAGGAGACAGGCGTGGCGGAGGCCATGCAGGCCCGGGCCATGGTGCTGCAGCTCTGGGCCACACAGGTGGGCGTGGCCGTGCGGGGGTGGGGGGGGGGGGCGTGCAGGTGTGGCTGCACATGTCAGCGCCTATGGGTGCTGTCGGGCACACGCCCGCACGCCTGGGCGTCGGCATACAAGTGCGCGTGCGTGGGTGTGTGCGTTGGGGAGTGTTTGTCCGCACGAGTGTGGGCGTGGGTAGGTGAACACAGACCCAGCGGTCAGTTCCCTGGCTTTCCAGACTGTCAGGCCGTTAGCTCGAACAGGAGCGTTCATTCAGTATTCAGTTGTTTTTTTACTTTGGAAAAATGTCAAACTGAGAGAAAAGCTGTGTGAATAGCTTAATAGACACTTATATACACTTCCCCTTGATTTCCCAATTTTGAACATTTTATCGCATGTACTTTCTCCCTTTGCCTCTCCCCTCCTTCTCCTCCCTCCATCCTGATTATTTTACTGAACCATTTGCAAATAAGTTGCAGACATCATGGCTCTTTACCCCTCATTTACTTGAGCATACATTCCTGGAGCAAGAATTTTCCCTTCCATGACACAGCACAATGATCACACTCAGGACAGTTAACCCCGACACAGGATCATTAATTAATAGGCAGTCTCTATTCCAGTTTGGCCAGTTGTCCCAGTAAGGGACAGAAGGCAGAAGCAGGGACACCAATAAGGAGACAGTGGTGGTAGGACCAGGTGGTGGCCATGGAGGTGATGAGGAAGTGGAGGGATTCTGGAAACAGAGAAGACAGTGCCAATGGATGTGGTAATAGACCAGATACTGGCTCATCTTGGTCTGACAGCCAATCCAGGACCACATGGTGCATTTAGTCATTCTGTCTTTTGAGTTTTCTTTAATATGGAACAGTGTCTGTGCCTTTCATTGTTTTTCATGACCTTGACATTTTTGGAATATACAGAACAGTCATTTTGAAGAATTATTTAAAAGTTCCTTTGAGGGGCGCCCGGGTGGCTCAGTCGTTAAGCGTCTGCCTTCGGCTCAGGTCATGATCTCAGGGTCCTGGGATCGAGCCCCGCATTGGGCTCCCTGCTCGGTGGGAAGCCTGCTTCTCCCTCTCCCACTCCCCCTGCTTGTGTTCCCTCTCTCGCTCTCTCTCTGTCAAATAAATAAAATCTTTAAAAAAATAAAATAAAATAAAAGTTCCTTTGAGTACTTCCCATAGGCCTCAAAGACCTGCTTTCATTGCTTGTGTTTTCGCTGGCTGTGGGGGTGGGGCAGACAATCAAAGAAACACATGTATAAGGTGATTTTAGATGTGGATATGCAGGATGTAAAATGGAGTCACGAATAGAGAGATCCTGGGGGTCTCCTGTAGCACAGGGGATCGGGGAGGCCTCTCTGAGGAGATGTTTGGCTGATAAGAAAGAGCTGAAGTTGGGAGCTTGGGAGGGATGTGGGAATAGAACCTTCCAAGTGGGGAAAACCACAAGTGCAAAGGCCCTGAGGTTGTATCATACCCAGTGTTTGAGCAACAGCAAGGAGTTGAGTGTGGCTGAAGCAGAGTGGGGAGGGGGTGGTGCTGGGAGTGAGGGAAGAGATCATGGAGGACCTGTGGGTCCCAGGAAGTAAGGACCTGGGATTTTTCTCTGGGTGAGGTGGGAGCCCTGGGAGCGTTCTAAGCAGAGGCGGGACGGGATCTGAGGAGCAAAGGCAGAAGCAGGGACACCAATAAGGAGACAGTGGTGGTAGGACCAGGTGGTGGCCATGGAGGTGATGAGGAAGTGGATGGATTCTGGAAACAGAGAAGACAGTGCCAATGGATGTGGTAATAGACCAGATACTGGGGAGAGAGAAAGTGGGGCTCAGGATGCTGCCTCTCGAGACCTGGTTCCTGTCCTCTCCTGGACCCCAGAGTCCCGCTCCTTCTCTTGGCCGCTCCTCAGCTGGGACAGGTGCATAGACTGACGTTTCTGGGTAATTCCCTTACAGCTTATTTTTAGTTTTCTCTCGGAGCCAGTAACTGTCCTTGCAGGCGAAGGCTGACAAGGGGCAAGGGCTGGGTTTAATCAGCAGTTGGGACCCAATTAGTGCCTAATAACATATTGATGGGCAGAGACTTGGCGTTCCAAACTGCCCCCAGAATCCCTTGCTGAATGACCTCTGTCAGCAGAACTGGACGCTGGCTTGGGGGCTTGAGTGGCAGAAAGTCTGGGGAACAGCCTTTGGCGGGGCCAGGAGGACGGAGCAGGAATTGGGGACAGGACATCCTCTGACCCCGAGTCGTTGGCAGCCTGCAGAATTCAGGCAAGTGGGAAGACACTTCAAGAGCTCGAGTCTTGAGAACAGCGCCAAGATGCTGAGTAGCCCAGTGGTTTCGGGCGCAGGCCCTATGATCAACCTGCCTGGACTTGAATCCTGACTTTGCCACTCCCGGGCCAACCAGTCACTTAAGTTCTTGGTGCCTCAGTTTACTCAACTATAAGACGAAAATGGCAGTCCCTTCCTCAAGGCGCTTTGATGAGGAAGAGAGGAAGGAATGATGCAAAGCCTGTAACCGTGCTCGGAGATAACTAGAGCTCAGGAGACATGTTCAACAGATATTTAGTGAGGGCCCACTGTGTGCTGGGCACCATTCTAGAAGCTGGAGACAGAGCAGTGAGCAGACCAAAGATCCCTGCTCTTATGGAGCTGATACTCTGGGAGAGAGCAATTGATAAACAAGTAAGCATATTAAAATACAGTCAAGTTCTGCAGAGAAAGGGTAAAGCAGGGGAGGGAAAAGCAGAGGGGAATGAGGAGGGGCTGCTTTATATAGGGTGGCCAAGGAAGACCTCACCAAGAAGATGACATCTGAGCAGAAACTCGAAGGGAGGGAGTGGGGGAGCCATATAGATACATAGGATGAGGGTATCTGAGCAGGGGGCACAGCAAGTGCAAAGGCCCTGAGGCGCGGGGATGAGGTTGATGAGAGAGATAGCAGGTGCCAGACCAGGCGGGGCCCTGTGGGCTTTGGGGAGAACTTTGAATTTTACTCTAAGGAATTCTTTGAGGGCTCTGAGCAGAGGAACAACATGGCCTGCCATCTGCTTTAGGGAGATCATTCTGGCTACACTGCTGAGATTCGGCTGTAGTGAGAGAAGTGGAGGCAGGGAGACTAGAGATGAGGCCACTGCAGGATCCAGGCAAGAGAGGATGGTGCTGGCCCAGGGTAAGCGCGGAGGCCCAGAGGGTGAGTGAGTGCATTCTGGACTCATTTCCAGGTTTAACCAACAGGATTTGCTGTTGGACAGGATGCTGAGAGGGCTTCAACGAGGCGCCTCCAGGTTTTGGTCTAAGCAACAGGAAGGATGAAGATGTTAACAGATGTGCAAGATGGTGGAAGGGGCAAGTCTGGGGGGAGAAAATCAGAGGGTTGGTTTTGGGCGTGCTGAGTTTGAAATGGAGAACTAGGTGGGAGGTGGGGGGGTACAGCTGGAGTAGAGAAGAATCTGGAGTTCAGGGTTAAGGCCCAGGGGGGGAGATGTGCATTTGGGAGTTGCCAGCCACCGGACTGGAGACAGTGGGGGCTTGGGTGGATGGAGAAGGGACCAAGCCCGGGGCCTCTGCAGCTGTGGGGGTCGGGAAGATGGGGAGGAGCCTGCCCAGGAGACTGAGGAGGAGTGGCCAGGGGGCTGGGAGGGGAACCGGGAGGGAGGCCACTCAGAGGCCAGGTGCAGAAAGAATTCCACAAGGTGGCAAATGATGTAGCTGTGATTGCTAGTGTCCGGTCAGAGTGAAGTCAGGAGTGATAATGCAGGGGTCAGTGGAGGCTCCAGCATCCAGGGCCGTAGAGGGCCACCTGGTGGGCTGAGATCCAAGGTCCAGGCCAGGGAAGAGGCTGGCTCTGAGGGGACCAGGTGGGCAGAGAGAGGAGTTCATGAAGGCCTGCCTGGCAGCCCCACAACAGGCCAGGCTCCCCTCCCAGCTCTGAGCCTTTAGGCAGTGGGTGACCACGTTGACCCTAAAAAAAATTTTTTTTAATCATAAAAAGTGAAAAGAAAGATCATCTATCATCTCCCATCCTTCAGCTCTGCTTTCTTCTGCGTCGTAGGCTCCAGCCCCAGATGGGCTTCCCCAGATGGTGGCGGTGAAGGCCACCAGCGGCTCCCGCTGTTGGGCAGTCCGTGCGGAGGAGGGCTTCTCCTTCCCTGGGATTCTCGCAGAGATCCCAAGTGTGGTGCTCACTGGCCCAGCCAGGGTCACACGTCCCCCCTGAGGGCATCACTCAGAGTGGCCCAGCCTGGGTCACGTGGCCACACCTGCGGTCTCGAGGGGTGGGTCAGCCCCAGATGATCAGAGTGAAGTGGAGGTAGTTCTTCGAAGGAAAAGGGTGCTGTTACCCACAGGCAAGGGAGGGAATGCGGGGCAGGCAGGGCTGCAGGTGTCCCCCACTCCTACTGACTGTGTGGTGAGGTGGCCACAAAGTGGCGCACAGGAGTCCCCGGGACCTGCATCCCGCACACCTTGAGCGCCCCCTGGAGGCCAGCTACCGCCATTCACAGAAAAAGTAGAGCAGAGAACAGGTGCTCCTGGGTGAATGGACTTTGGCTGCAGGGGCAGGGAATGAGGCTCGATGGGACATGTCCTCCCGGGTAAACTGAGGCAAGGTCCTACGGGAGGCTCAGCTTCCAGGATAGTGAATTCAAGATCTCTTGTAGTGGTGTGATCACATACACACGTGCACACTCACACGTCTGGGTGGTTGGGTGGAAGGCAGCCTTTGCCACCTCCCTAACTTGCCACAGCTTTTTCCTGAAAGCAGAGATCACTGAGCAGCCTCAAGTTCCCCGCGCACTTCGTAATTAATCAGTAGTGACCCCCATCAGACTGTCTGGTTGAGATAAAATGGCCCTTGCACTGAGTTAACGCAAGGCTGAATTATTTATCACTACACTCCCCTGGCTATTTAAGTGATGGACAGCAAGTGACCTTGCTTGTCTCTGCTGGAGCTGAGGTGCTGGAGGAACTCTCAAGAGTGTCCAAGTTCCCCCTTGTTCTCGAACGGGGGGCGGGAGGGAGAGGAAGAGTGCTGAGGGGGAAACCACCGCTGAGCATCTACTCTGTGCCCAACATGTGGAGGTCGCTTGTATCCAGTCTCAGTCTCAGGGGGCCCACGTGGACACCCCAGGAGTGAGCATGTTATCCCCATTTTACCAAGAGGGAGGTTCTTTTTTTTTTTTAAGATTTATTTGTTTATTTTAGAGAGAGAGAGTAGGGGGAGGGACAGAGGGAGAGGGAGAGAGTCTTAAGCAGACTCCACACTGAGCGCAGAGCCCAACGTGGGGCTTGATCTCACAACCCTGAGCATGACCTGAGCCAAAATCAAGAACTGGTTGCTTAACCAACTGCACCACCCAGGTGCCCCTCAAGAGGGCAGTTCTGAGACCGAGAGTGAGAAGTGACTTATCCAGAATCACAGAAAGAGGGGAGTTGGGATTTGAACCCAGCTCTGCCTGGTCCAATCCAGAGTTCTGCCAGCCCACCTCCCGGGCTGCCTTGGGACATAGATGTTTATTTGACAAATGCCATTGAGCCCCTGCTATGTGCTGGGCCATGAGCAGAGACTAGGGAGTACTTAGTTTTCCTTTTCAGTGAAAAGGGTGATAACGGTGCCTGCTTGAAGGGAGGATTGAGCGAGGAAGCGTGGCACCTCCTTAGTGCCGAGTTCTCAGTAGCTAAAGAAAAAAACCAAAATTTGTGTCACCATCATCGATGCTCTGGTGCTCTTGTTTACTACCTTTTCTGTATGTTTTCTTCTGTGATGAAGATCGTGCAGTTTTTAAAATCCACGTTTTAATTTTACTTAATATGGTGTCATGAGCCTTTCTCCTGGTCATTGCAGATCACTATAAAGATACTTGTTTTTGTTTTGCTTAAAAATACTGAATCCAGGGCCACCTGGGTGGCTCAGTCGGTGAAGTGTCTGACTCTTGATTTCGGCTCAGGTCATGATCTCAGGGTCGTGAGCTTGAGCCCCGTGTCGGGATCTGTGCTCAATGGGGAGATTGCTTGAGGATTCTCCCTGTACTTCGGCCTCTGCCCCTCCCCATTCCCTTTATCTAAAAATAAATAAATCTTTAAAAAAAGTACTGTATCCATGAAAAAAAAGTCAAACAGTTTAAAAAGACATATGCAGTGAAAATCAGTACCCACCCCCTGTCCTCCCAGCTTCTGTCCCGGAGGCTCCTTCAAGAGCTGGTCTGTGCTTCTTCATATGATCCCTCTTGAAAAGTACACAGAAGTGGGAGCATAGTGAACCCCTGTTCCACGTCGTGCTTCCCTGCATCTTGGCTACAGTCCCGTCAGCACTCACACAGCCACACAGCCACCTGCCTTTTAACGACTTCCTGTATCATCATCCTGAGGATGGATCATCCTTTATCTCATTGATCTATTGATAGACATTGAGATTGCTTCCATTCTTTTGTTGTTACATCAGCCCTGCGATCAGTATCCTTGTGCAAATGTCTGCAAATGCGGTTATGTCTGTAATAGAGTTATTGGGGAAATATGATATGTAATGACTGTTAACATTATCAAGATTGGCTGGTGGACAAAACTCTTCCCCCCCCCCAGTCGAGGTGAGTTGGTATTCCACCCATGCCTGGAGCTCGTTTCAGGGAACCCCACACACAGTTTAGCCACATGCTAAAAACCTGAATATTAAAACAGTTCAGCTAAGGCTGAAGTCTGGGAGCAAGAAATTTTATCCGTTTTCCTAATTACTAAACTATTGGGGATTTTTATGTAATTTTTGTTCAAGAAATTCTGAGCTCTCACAGTCCCCATTGATTATGGCTTCTTTGTTTCATACATACACAATACTCAAATATTTGAAAGTAGATGTCCAGATGTCACATCAGTTTTTTTATTGCTGTGTACCAGCCAACCACAGAAACGCAGTGGCACACAGTGAGGGGCATTTATTTACCTCACGTGTCTGTGGGTCTGCTGGGAGTCAGCTGCTCTAGACTAGGCTCAGATGGACAGCCAGCTCTGCCCCGTGTGTCTTGCGTCCTCCTCGTGGGACCAGCAAGCCAGCCAGCCAGGTGGAAACACACAGGTCTCTTAAGACATTCACGGGGCTGGGGAAGTACCCTCCACCTCTGAGATGGGAGGGAGTGCCAAGTCCATGGTGAGGGGCGTGGATACAGGGAAGGGTGGAGAATTGGAGCTAAGGATGCAGTTATCCTCAGATGTTAACCACAATCTTAACTGATACACCTTGTTCCTACTTCTGACCCTTCTTTGCCCATTTGCTATGAAGATTACCTGTGCGAGCTCAGATCAATGAGTTTGCTCAAGGTCGGGGATGCCAAGAATAGCCCTGAAATGGGCATCGGGCTACACCAAATCCCCAGAGCACATTTGGGCCACGGCCTGAGCTGAAGATAAACATGAGTCATGCCTAGGTATTTGGCAGGCGTGGGAACCTCTGTGCCTTGGCCCGGGCTGTGTCCGTGGCACAGACCGATCAGCTCTCGCCCCAGGCCTGCCTTCTTGGTGGTATAACAGGGGCTCCTTCTCATTGCAGGGGAATATGGGTCCTGCTGCCTTCTGGCTTCTGCTCTTCCTCCTCAAGAATCCTGAGGCCCTGGCGGCTGTCCGTGGAGAGCTCGAACAGCTCCTCTCCAGAGCTGAGCAGCCCATTTCACAGATGACCACCCTCCCCCAGAAGGTTTTGGACACCATGCCTGTGCTCGGTGAGAGAGGCAGGCCCTTCAAATTAGCCCCGAAGACTGAGTCATCATGGGCACCCTAAGGCCTTCCCAGCATGGGCTTCCACAAGTCCAGGGTCCTTTGGCATCCTCTGACCTAGGGTCTCCCTAGACCTCCTATCTTCTTAGACTTGGCATCTCTATGCCCTTGTCTCAGCTGCCCAGGACTCGTGGACTCAGTAGATTTGTGGTTGCCATCGGCAGGAAACCTCACTTAAGCTGGCTGAAGCAGAAAAAGGACTTTTTTTGAGGGCATTAACTAGAAAGTTCAGAGGATATCTAGCTTCAGGCACAGGTGGACCCAGGTGCTTTAACAACATCATCAGGACTCTGCTCGCACTCTCAGCCCTGCTCTGCTGGGTTGGCTCCAGTTTTGGGCCTGCAGGACGGCCACCAGCGGGTCCAGGCTGATATGCTGTCAGCCCCGGAAGGGTGCGCTTCTCTGCAACATCCCTACCCAAAGTCCCAGGAATGTGTCTTACTGGTTTTCTTTGAGTTATATGTCCACCTTGAACCAATTATGAGGTTCAAAAGGTTAGGATGCTTGGATTGGCCAATCACACACGGCCCATGGAATTGGGAGTGAAGTCAACAGCCCAACCTCTGAGAGTGGGAGAGGGGTGGTCCCCAGAAGAAAACCAGGGAACTATTTCCAGATGGGAAATGTAAGCTGGGCAGACGGAAACAACCAATATCGATGGCCCTGCTCCCCTCTAGTCTCCTCTGATATCTCCCTGGCTCCCATAGTCCCTCACAGCTTCTCCTAGAGTCAGACCCAAACCCTCACATCCAAGGTCTGAGGACCATAGTAATCACATCTCATCACTTGGCCTTTTGTGGCCTCACTGTGTGATGGTAGGCAAGTTACATACCCTCTCTGAGCCTGCTCACCTTCCTCTATAAAATGAGGGTTGGGGGTGGCATTTTAGTGTGTGAGGGGACAGCTGCTGACCCTTCCTGGTACCTGCGTGTGCAGATAGCGTGCTGAGTGAGAGCCTCAGGCTCACCGCTGCGCCCTTCATTACCCGGGAGGTTGTGGTGGACCTGGCCCTGCCCATGGCAGACGGGCGGGAATTCAGCCTGCGACGTGGAGACCGCCTCCTCCTCTTTCCCTTCCTGAGTCCCCAGAAAGACCCGGATATCTACACAGACCCAGAGGTAAATTACATACTAGGGACCATGGGGAAAAAAAATCAGGCTTTGGGACTAGCCAAATCTGAGTGGCAGCCCACTTCCGCTCTTTGTTTTCTGTGTGACCATGCCCAGATTCCTTCACCTCTCTGTGTCTGTTTTCTCACCATGGAGATGGACCTCATAATAGCACCTGCCTCACAGGGTTGTCAGGAAGATTAAATGAGAATATGTAAGAAAGGCCTTCACAGTGCCTGGCACACATGGAGTGCTTTGTAAGCGATAGCTGAGCAATTTTCCTTTTTTTGGAATGTTACAATGTCAGCTTCTCAACACTTTTCTCTCTCCCTGGACTTTGAGATGGGTCAAACTTTCACAATTTCTAACAGATTTGGGTGCTTACCCTGTGCCAGGATCTATGCTGTATATCCATCCATCCACTCACCCATCCATCGGCCCCTCCACCCACCTACCTATCCATCCACCCACCCATCCATCCATCCATCCACCCCATCCATCGATCCGTCCATCTGTCCACCCACCCACCACCCATCCATCCATCTATCCACCCACCACCCATCCATCCACCCACCCACCCACCCACCCATCCATCCATCAACTCACCCTTCCATCTCTCTATCTACTGGTCCATTCACCTATCTTTCCACCCATCTTTCATTCACCTCCTCCTCTGTGCCAAGCCCTGTGCTCGGATACAATCCCCCTTACCATTCTACAGTGTAGCCAAAGGAAATTGGCATCCTCTTTTTTAAAAATAAATTTTTAAAGTAATCTCTATACCCTACATGGGGCTTGAACTCCTGATCCCGAGATCAAGAGTTGCATGCTATATTGACAGAGCCAGCCAGCCACCTCTAAAAATCATTTTAATTTTTATATTTTAAACTGCCTAATATATCCTTATAAAGTAGAAATATACAGACACATATGTTTAAAAGTAAAAATCTTCCTTTATTCCTTTTCCTCTCCAGTTCCACAGACTTCCCTAACAATGGTTTGGAGGGTAGCCTTTAATTTAGGTTTATGCCTTTACAGACACACACGCAACAGACTCACACACATATGAATAGATAGGTGTGCGGAGAGGATCACACAACACATGCTATTCCGAAACTTGCATTTTTCACTCAACAGCCAGTCTAAAAAATTCTGTGTGAGCACACGAAGAGCAAGCTCAACCTTCTAAATGGCTGTCATAATTTTTTAACCAATCCCCTATCGATTGGCCTTTACAATGTTTTCAGTTTCTCCCTGTTATAAACAAGACTTCAAGGGACATCCTGACACGGTTTTCTTCGGGCATGCGTGCTCTGGCCGTGGAGTCAGAAAATGGACCTCCTTCCCGTTTCAGGTATTTAAATATAACCGATTCCTGAACTCTGATGGGTCAGAGAAGAAAGACTTTTACAAGGACGGGAAACGACTGAAAAGTTATAGCCTGCCGTGGGGAGCTGGACACAACCAGTGCGTGGGGAAGGCTTATGCCATTAACAGCATCAAACAGTGAGTGTGGGGGTCGGGGGGGGATGCTGGTGGGGGAGACACCTGCTCCAGCCCGTTGGCACACGCCCTCCTCTCTGGAGACCAAGGGTTCTCAGCCAGGAAAATGGGCAGAGGCTCCAAGCGGCCTATGAGCCATCTCCTGCCCACAGGTCTGTTTGTGTGTTTAAAAATGTGTGCTAACTTTTAAGAATCAGAAGATCTCACGTTAAAAAAAGCCAGATTTCTGGTCTCTTCTGAAATAATCAGATCTGGCAGTGAGCTCTTCCCTCCAAACCTGGTGTCCAAATACTAAACACGGGACATCTGGTGCCGCTGACCATTGCTGTCTGTCTGCAGCTGCCGGGCACGTTCAGAACCCCTCAGCAGGACCTGGCCAAACGTCATTGTTCCCTCTTGGTTATTTTAATGCCTGTGGACTTGGGTACCTTATAAATTCTCTTCCCTGGATCCCAAGAGCCTTGGCCCCCGGACCACAAACAGATCGGGCCAGGGCTATGACATCCACCTGTCCTTCTGTCCTGCCCCCGTGTAATTGTAAGCTGGGTCACCTGCTGTGCCTGGGTCCTCAACTGTCCAGTTGGGGTTACTGATCATACTGTATCCCAGGGGTGTCAGAACAAAGGAATTGAGGCTTGCAAAGTACCGAACCCACTGCCTGGCTCATTGTAGATATCTAATAAGTGCTAGTTATTACTGTAATTACTAATAACTAGTAATTACTAATATGCAGGCATTGTGCTAAGTGAATGGGCACATTACATGAATCTATTGGTCTCCGTTTTCTCAGCAGTGAAATGGAGCTCCTAATATAGCCAGTTCTGCCTGAATGCTTCAGGTGACATTCCTAAAAATCACGGCCATGTGAAACCACATGATAAAATCCACAGGGATGGTGGGGGAAATGGGGCTGGGGCCTGAGAGACAAAAATCCTCCTAAGTGACACATGCAAGATAAGAACCCAGGGGGAGAGATAGTTGTACAGGCTTACACATGTCTCGTGGCTGAGAAATACTTAGGTGCTGCCGTAAATATGGCGCTTCGCTTTGAAAACCACCTGAAGTTTGTTTGTGGAAGTGGGCGGTGGGTGGGTTGCAGCTGTGCCGTGGAGCGTGGAAGGAGGGTCCCCTGGGGGCGCACGAGCCACCCCATGAGCCGAGCTTGCTGGTAGATAGAGTTTAGGTGTGCGCGTGCGTGGGTTTGTGGATTCCCGCTTAGTGGGTCCAGCTGGGTGCGGTTTTGCATTCTCCTCGTGCTTCTCGCACACAAAACACGTGAGCAAATGGGAAATCGGCCTGAGGCCTCCTTGGTGCCCCAATACATCAGTCACATTGGAACAGACTCACGTGTTCAAAAGTGTTGCAGCAGAACTCACTGCGGGTATTACCTCATAAAGTTTTTGGACAGATAAAAAGAGATCTCGGATACTAAATGCTTAGCACAGCACCTGGCACCTAGCATTTCAACAAATTCGTCAATTTCTTGTTATTTGACCTCCGCTCACTCTCATGCAACCCTGCCCAGTAGGGGTCAGTCCATTACTGACCCTAGAGGTCAGATCATTTGCCACCATGATCATGCACCTGGGTGAGGGGAGGTGCCATGATCCACATCCAGGTGTGGGTACAGAACTCCCCGCCCTGTCCTGTATAAACTCACTCTCCAGCATCCTAGAGCTTCAGAGCTGGGACGGACCCATCCCACCTCTTTGACCAGGTGGGGAAACTGAGGCCCAGAGTGGGGAAAGAAACCTGATGAGGGTCAAGAGGCAGAGCTGCGTTTGCCCAGCTCCGCTATCAAGAGCGTGGACTTCTCTCTGCCCTCGCCTTCCCGCCTTGAGGCAGGGGCGCCTTTTCCCAGTCTCAGAGGCAGCCGCTGGCTTCGTAGCGGCCCTGACCAGAGCAGACAGTAAGGGTTCCAGGAGTTGGGTGGGGCGCAGGGGGTGGGGAGGACTCTGGTCTGGGGGAGTCGGAAGGGGTCGCCAATGCTGCTGTAACAAACAACCCCCAAATCTCAGTGGCCTGTGACAACTCACAAAGTGGGTTGTGGGTGTGGGAGGACCCCTGCCTTCCACACACAGACTCAGCTACCCATCTCCCTGCTCCGGCAGCCCAGCGCGAGGTACACACAGCCATCGGGCAGCGAGCACGCCGAGGGCCTCATGCTGACCGGGCAGCCTTTGGTGTGGAGTCGGCCCTTGACACTTCTGCTCCAGCCCCACAGCAGAACTGGTGGGTGGGCCTCCGAGCCACAGGGGCTGGCGGACGGGGAGGAGCTCGTGGACTTCTGTGCTCTTCTCCTCTCCTTCTCCCACTTTCCCCGAAGCGAGGGCTGGGGTCAGACTGAGGAGGAAGCCGTTGCCTTCCTGCCTTATTCCAGAGAAGCGCCCCCTAGTCTTCCAATGCCGCACACATTCAACACCATCTCTCTGCAGATTCGTGTTCCTTGTGCTGGGGCACTTTGAACTGGAGCTGATCAACCCAGACGTGGAGATCCCCGAGTTCGACCTCAGCAGGTACGGCTTCGGGTTGATGCAGCCGGAACACGACGTGCCCGTCCGTTACCGCGTCCGGCCATGAGCTCTGGGAGCAGACGGGGCTCTGCACACGTGCCTCCACCCAGCCTGCCCCCCATCACCCAATTTCCTGTGTCTATGTTTGCCCTGGGTGCAGGAGCTTTGACTGCCCAACAGGGCAAGCATGACCACTTTGCTGATTTTTTTTTTTCCTAGAAGGCTGTGTCTGGGGAGGGGAATGAAAGCAAGCTGACAGGAGGAGGATGGAAACGGACACAAAGCTCTGTGAATTGTCTGCGCTATGGTTGAGTTCCAAAATGAGTCTCTGCTCCTAGCTCACCTTGCTGTCCCCGCCCCCCCCCCCCCATGATATCCACAAAAGCTGGGGCAGGCAGGGCAGAAGCAGGAGTCCTTACTGCTCTGCTGTGCCCCACCTCCCCGAGGGGCCAAGTCCTTGCCAAGGCTGTGGTCCAGGCCTTAGCCAGTCAAACCAGATGCTGGCCATAAAAGGGCCAATCAGGGCCACGCAGTGTATCTATTGAAGTAAGATGTGTCCCCAAATTATTATTAAACTAGCCAACACCAAAGGAGTCCCTTAGAATCTCTCCTCCCTAGGTGCCCTATTCTCTAGACACTTCCCTCATCTCTCCATTCACACTGATGCTTGAGAAAATTCAGGAAGGTTTTCCCAAAGGCTGATACGTTCAAGGTGCAGATCATGAGCCCCCTCCAAAGACTGGGCTCTGAGGAGTAGAGTTCTTTGTTCTAGACGTATGGGCTCCAGATGAGAGAGCTTCCCAGTGTCGAGACTCAAGTAGGGAATAAGAAAGACAGTCCAACAGGATGGTCCCGATGGAAGGAACCAGCCAGGGCTCCTTGGGATGGTCAAGCCAAAAACAGAGGTGTTGGTTTTCTACATCCTAGCTTGGAAGCTCCAGCTGTGGTATATGATCCATTGGCCGACCTGTTTTGTTTGGCCTACGCTTATGAAAAAATACATTAGTTGTTACCATGTCATCTGTGGGAGAGTTCATTTAAAATGTCCAGCTTCTCTTGAAAATTTGGAAGATCTGGCCACACTGGGCCCATATTCCCAAGGGCAACTGTTGGCCAGAGCTGAGCAGCTGCCCCCTCCCTTATCCAGGGCATGCGCATTCTGGCTCACTAGGGTTTCCACTTGGTGGAAATTTTTCTTTCTGCTTCTCCATTCACAGTCCCTCCTGGCCCTTGAAGGCATTCCAGTTGAGAGCCCTGTTCTAACTCTTAGAAGTAATCTTGTAGGAGGTGGTAGGAACCTACTAATTGGTCCTCGGACCAGTGGTGCACCCTATCCTGGATGCACCGTCCTTCGAACAAAGATCAAGGATGAAAACTTGCCTTTGTGTCAGCTTTAGAAAAACAGGTCAAAGAGAAAAACTGCGTGGAAACTTTTATTCTCTTGTTAAGTACTATTACTAACATTAGTCCCTGTTTATTGAGGACCCTCTAAATGCCTGTGATGGGCACAGTGGATGCAGTATTTCTGCTTCTCACAGCATTTCTGTGAAGAGAGGACAGTTATGCCTTCTTTAGAGACGAGGAAATGGGCTCAGAGAGGTAACGTGACTTGGTAGGATTTGGCAGAATTATTGTCCCAGTAGCACATGGTAGATGGGCAGCTCTGTGTTCCTTGGGCTCAAGGGGGGTGGTGGAGGGTCAGTTCTGTTTCACATCGGAGAGCTGACAAAGCCAGAGGCACCCATAGCTGGCTGCATCTCACGAGACACAGACATGCATATGCACGCATAGCTCGGTCCCTGTAGCTTTAGCTGGAGGGAGGAGAGGACCTGAGATCTCTGAACGTTCCAGGGGCCAGTCTCTGCTCAGAGCAGCACCAGGGCTTGGGGGCTTCCCTGGCCCCCAGCCTCCAGGCACCCCCAGGATTCCCAGACAGACACTGTGATTGGCAGGAGGCAGGGTATCCCCAGGGAAACCCATCTTCACGCCTGGGTGACCCCCGCTGCCGCCTGCTTCTTAACTCTGCGGGAAAACAGGGTTGGCAGCCTTCTGTGGGAGGACGGAGCCTGTTTCCATGGCAACCGTAGCTGCCTCCTCCTGGCTTGGAAGGGAAGGAAGAAGGCTGGCAGAAATAGATGCAGGAAGATCTCTTCGAGCAGGGCTGTACCCCGGTGTGCGGGGGAAAAAGCCCTTATGACTTTGCCCCCCTCCAAATCAGGGCTGCCCTGTCACTGGGACTAGGTTCTCACCTATGCTCCCTAAAAGGCCAGTTCCTCTAACAGGTGGCGCCTCCTTGGAACCACAGACATTAGGAAGAGATGGTTCTCCCACCAGGCAGCCCCAGCTGGTACCAGAGATCTTGAAGTAGAGCTTGGGGGACGATGCTTTAAACCCTCCCTTGTTTTAATCTTTCTTTTTTCCTCCCCCCACCCACCCTTTTCTTCTTTAAAAAAAAAAAATAAATATAAGGGTAGAGTAAAGAGGGAAAGATGAGTGTGTTAGCTCCTTGCTGCAGGTTAGTAAAGAAGGTACCCGGACATCGTTGTATTTCTTCATACTTTGCTTTAGAACCACAAAATTGCAGGACACATGTCAGAAATGCTCTTAGGTCGACCTAATGAAGTGTTTCCTCTCCGTCGACATTATTGTTATTTTGTTTGTGCTCTATTTCGTATTGTTGTTTACCAGATATTTTCTTTTAAAACAGACTCACCGTTTAAACTTTAAATTTGCTTAAAAGGGGAACTTTATTCCACCGCTGTCATTAAGGGATAACGTGCATCACTCGCTGCCAAAAATAGAAAGTGGCTGTGAAAAAGACATTTGCCGGGGGAGGGCCTCCGGGCCCCTGTCGCCAAGGCTCAGAGCCTGAGCTCTGTCTCTGCTCTGTTACAAAATGAGACAAGCAAGCAATGCAGGGGCCGTTAGAGCCAGGCCAGCACCACCTCGAGATTTTCTCCTTGACCGTCTGGGGCAGGAGGAGGAGTAAGCTGCTCGGCGCATGCCGGAGCTCCGCCCATTCTCGAGCTCCGCCCATTCTCCTGCCGCCGGCCGGCCCCGCCCACAGTGAGCTGGGGACGGCCCACCTGCCCATTCTCCGGATGGAGAAACAGGCTCTGGGAGTTGAAGTGTCTTGCTAGAGTCCTTGATCTTGGTGTGTGTGTATGTGTGTGTTAGTAAACACAGTGTCTGGGGAGTAGCAGTGATTATTATGCCTTGCTGTTTTAATAAAGAATTCTATTTTCATATAATCTTGTTGAGCGGAAATGTGCTGAAATGTATTAAACCATCCTTGTTTATGGAACTGCCTCTGAGTGTGCTTTAGGTTGAGAGTTGGTCATGTCCGGAATGGCAAGGGTGGTTTCTGGGAAGAGAGGCACAGATGACCTACTGTGTGCCAACTTCGGGACAGGGCCTTTAGAATCCAGTCGTACCGCCAGCATCCCTCTGTATATTATTGTCCATTTTTACAGATGGAGAAACTGATGGTCGGAGAGGTAAGTGGCTTGCCCAAGATCACATGGCTAGTAACCACAAGAGTTGAGTGCAGGCCTCTCTGCCTCCTGAGACCATGTTGAGGATCTATCAACAATCCTGTCGGCAAAAGAGGGACAGGATGCCCATAGAGGACCTTGGGGAGGAGGCTCACAAAGTAAGACAAGCAGAAAAAAAATCTCTTAAAATTCACTGGATGTTCTCTATCCTTCACGACAACATATGCATTTGTTTTTTTTTGTTTTTTTTTTTAAGATTTTATTTATTTATTTGAGAGAGAGTACATGAGTAGAGGGAGGGGCTGAGGGAGAAGCAGACTCCCCACTGAGCAGGGAGCGTGGGGGCTGGTGTGACCTGTGGCATGCCTGGGGCTCCATCCCCGAACCCCGGGATCGTGACCTGAGCCGAAGGCAGACACTCAACCAACTGAGCCAGCCAGGCGCCCCTGCATTTGTTTTAATATAAAAAAGAAGAGGTGAAATGAATTAGATTTGGGGAAGATAAAAAAGAAAATTGTTTTTTTCTCTCCAGTCTTAGAGCAAAAAATAATTTCCCAAGGCAAATGTCCCTTGCATCATGTTCCTCATCTACAGGGGGGCATGGAGGCAGGTCCGGTGGGATTGAACTTGGCTGTGATGGATCTCTCAAGTAAGACAGTGACATTTTACATATAAGATGTGTATATTCAACACAGCAGATGCTTCTTTCCCTTCCACCCAACAGCTCCACCACCACCAGCCCCTCTGGTCACTCCAGCATCTGTGTGTGTGGGAAAGAGGGTGCAGAGTGGGGGGAGTTGGTGGCATGCTGTCCTCTTGCCCTGGGACATCCCCTAGGACCTCAGAGTGGCCTGAGTGTCCGGGGAGAGACAAGGCAAGTGTACCCACATTAGGCAAACCCGAGAAAGTGGCCTGGGGGCATCTGGATCCCTATGATGAACAGAGTCTCTGTGTGACTTTATTTCTGGGGCTCTGAGGGCTGACCACTGTGGGAGAAATACTGATTCCTTGGCCAAGGGCCAAACTCCCAGTGTCCCTGCTAAAAGAACGCTGGTTTCTTTCACATATTAGGCAGCCATGTGCTCAGAGAAAATGGGCCCAACCTCCAAATCAAGACTTGAGGTTTGTTGTAGGTAAGTGATGAATCACCGAATTCTACTCCAGAAACCAGTATTGTACTATATGTTCACTAACTAAAATTTCTTTTAAAAATTATGCATTAAAAAAAAAAAACGGGTTGAACCAAATATAGGTATCAGGCCCCTCTAGTGACTGGGCTAGTAGTTGTCATGTGATCCAGTACGGGCCAATGAGATGATCAGGAAAGTCCGTGGGGGAGCTTCATAAGTGTGGAGGAAGTTCCTCCTTCCTCCCTTTCTTAGAGCTGTCATGAGAGAACATGGCCCTGGCAGCCATTTTGTGATCATGAAGATAAGAGACTCTCAGAGAAATCCAAGAATCCTGAGGCCTCTTGTTGCTGCTGTGATAGACCCTAGCATCACCTACCTCTGGATTTT
Organism: Callorhinus ursinus; assembly: GCF_003265705.2. NCBI lineage: Eukaryota > Metazoa > Chordata > Mammalia > Carnivora > Otariidae > Callorhinus > Callorhinus ursinus. The sequence goes on from NW_027397115.1 coordinate 9,013,138, forward strand.
GTGTTAATTGGAATAATCGATGTCATTACTGTTCAGGCTCTACTCAGAGACCACATATTATAGTGGTTAAGAGCACAGGCTCTGCCTAGGTTTGAATCTCTGTGGAGCCACCTAATACCGGGGTGATTTGGGGCATCTCTCTATGTCCCAGCTTCTTTACCTGTAAAATAAGGATAATGGATAATGATGACATCAGGCTTTGTGAGCATTAAGTGAGTTAATATTGTCATTCACGACCAGTGGAGGAGACAAAGAATGCATATCCTCAGCCTCATAATGAAGTTTCCCAGAGGAAAGAGAAACTACTCCAGATGGTGAGGAGGCAGGGAAAGTGACACTGGATCTGGATTTTGGAAGGTGAGTAAGGGTCCACTGTGTGGGAAAATTGATGGTTGAAGTTGGGGAAGCATTCTAAAGCAATAGAAACAGAATGAACACAGGCCCTGTAGCAGTTATCTGTGGCTGTGTAACAAATAACCCCCAAATGTAGTGATTTAAAATGAAATTGTTTGGGGCACCTGGCTGGCTCAGTCAGTCAAATGCCTTCAGCTCAGGTCACGATCTCAGGGTCCTGGGATGGAGCCCCATGTCAGGCTTCCTGCTCAGTGGGGAGCCTGCTTCTCCCTCTTCCTTTGCCCTTCCTCCCTGCTCATGCTTGCTCTCTCTGTCTCTCTTTTGCTCTGTCTCTCTCTCTCAAATCAATAAATAATAAAAAATAAAATAAAGTTGTTTTGGGGCACCTGGCTGGCTCAGCTGGAAAGGCGTGTGACTCTTGATCTTGGGGTTTGAGTTCGGGCCCCACATTGGGTGTGGAGATTATCCCCCAAAACAAATTTAAATAGAATGAAATTGTTTTATTATTTCTCATGGTTTTGTGGGTTGCCTGGGGCTTAGCTGGATGGTTCTTCTGCAGGTCTCACTTGGGGTCTCCCACATAGCTGCAAGCAGATGTCAGGTGGGGCAGGAACATCTAAGTGCGTTGGCAGGAACAACGGACAAGCTGTGCTCCGCTAAGACATTAGAATGGCTGAGCCCCTCTCTCCTGTGTAATTTCAGGGCTTCTCACTCTGTGGCTCAGAGCTCTCGAGAGCACAAAGGCCTTCTTTAAGGTTTTGGTCTGGAAATGGCATCCCTTCTGCCATATTCTGCTGGCAAAGATGAGTCACAAGGCCAAGCCCAGAGTCGAGGTGGATTGGAACGGGGCAAGGCGTGCCAACCCAGAGGCAGGTCCATGGAGGGCCATGTTTGGGAAGTGGCTATCACTGGGCCAGAGGTTGGAAAGCGTTTGCCTGAAATGTGGGGAGGTAGTGGTAAGTGAGGAAGCTGGAAAAGCAGAGAAGGCAAGAGTCAGACACAACTTTCTGTGTCTAAGTGTGTGGGGGAAGAGAAGCACCCGTACTTTGTGAGAAAGAAGGAAATACTCAGAATTCTGTCAACCATCTCCCCAAGCCCAAAATGCCATCAGTTGTCTCCCCATCTCCGTGGAGGGGGATGACAGCAAGGGCTGCAAAGCCCATCGAGGACCGCCCTATGTCAGAGGGGCCAGCACTCTCCCTTGAGGGAGGCATCTTGTCAGGGATTGTCCTCAGTTTGGAGACTCTGAGGCCACTGCAGAAACCAAGAGCTCAGAAGTCTTTAAAACAGTCTTTTACATCCTGAAAGTAAAAATCAAATCAGCTACTCTCTGCTTAAGAATCTCCAAGGCTCTTGACATAAAATCCAAACATCTCCCCACAGCCCTCACCTACATGATTTTTCTCCTTCTCTGTTTTTCTCTCCTACTCCTTCTTGGACCACTCTTGCCCTCCTCACTCACTCTGCTCTGGCCACATCCACCATCTTCCATCTCCTTCAACCCTCCTGTCCCAGGGCCTTTGAACCTGCTCTCCCTTCTACCTTTAGCTTGGAATGCCCTTCCCCCTGCTCTTTTATGGCTTGCTGATTACTCTGGTTTACCATTCACCTGCAGCATCACCGCTCCCTCCTTCCCATTGTTCTGACATTCATACTTTTCTTATTTCCTATTCAGCAATTATCAATATTAGATTATTTTTAAATGTCTCTGTTTATGCTTCACCATTCCTGCATTCCCAGCATGCAACATAAGCTTGACACATAGTAGGTGCTCAGGAAATACGCACTAAGTGAACAAGTCGTCTTTTCCTCATGGTGGGAGAGTTTGTCCTTTATCCTGGACGGTGAGGAGTTATGAAGGTTTATCAGCAGGAGAGTGACATGGCCAGACTTCTGCTTTTTAAAGGCCTACCCTGGTAGCTGCAGGGAGGTTGGGTTAGAGGAAGGATAAAACTAGGAGATGAAGATCAGAGAGGAGGCAGATGAGACTGGGAAGAGGTGGACAAGGGCAGTGGAGAGAAGGTAGAAAAGATATCAGTTCCCAAAGGGCAGGGGAGCTGGATGTCAATGAAATGTTATCTTACAAGAATCAGTTAATTTGCTCTTGATCTCTGTAGCTTTGATTTCCTCCTTTTGCTGACTTGCTCCTTTTCCATCACATCTTGGAGTTCCCAGGCCATCTGCGGGGAAGAGATATTACTTTACCTTTAATTGCTTTGCTGGAAGCCCATGCCTCAATCCATCCATGCCCTGTATTTCATCATTTTTTGGCTGCAGACCCTGGGAGTCAATGGCTTTGGCAAAGTCCAGGCTACAAAGGGGTTTGATGGACTATGTGCAGGTTTACCTGTCTCCTTCTGTGGGACCCTCTGGGGGCACCCATATTTCCTCCCAGGGAGGGAGCCGGGGCTTACCACAGAGCGTTACATGTAATAAACACTATAAAATGGTAGGTAGTAGATGAGTGGGGATGGCCAAGTGAGTGGGTGGGTGGGTGGATGGAGGATGGATGGATGGACAGACGGATGAGGGGGTAGGTAAATGGTGGACAGATGCATGAATATTTGGGCTGGATGATTATGTGGGGGGATGAATGAGTAGGTAAGTAGATGCATGGATAGGTGGATGGATAAGTGGATGAGTGAGTAGGTGGGTAAGTAATTGGATATATGGGTGAGTGGGTAAGTGAATGGGTAAGTAAATGAATGGGTAGATGAATGGATAAATGGTTGGTGGGTGTATAAATGGGTGGAAAGATGGGTAGTGGATAGAGTATGTGAATGAATGGAAAGGAAGATGGATGTGTGAGTACATGGGATTGATAGATAAGTGGATAGATGACTGGTTGGGTGTACAGTTGGATAACTTGGTGGCTATATGGTTGGATAGTATGTGGATGGTTGACTAGATGGCTGGGTTAATGGGTAGGTGGTAGGCAAAAGACGGAAGAAGAATAGGTAAATATATGGGTTGGTAAGAAAACCAGGCTCACCCTTTACCAGGAACCTGGGCCAGGAAACCCAGGGCTTGATAAAATCAATCAGGCTAGCATAGAATGGGATGGACACTAGAATCAGACATCTGGTCACTCAAGGATCATCCAACAGCTAATAAGTCTTTATATTAGAATATTCAGCCCAAGGGTGAGAGAGCCAGAAAGAATCTTAAATGAGGTCAGATACATGCAAAGCATTTAGTACAGTACCTGGTATATAGTAACTGCTCAATGTTAGCTGCTACTATTATGGTTGTTGCTGATGCTGTTATATTAATGTGTACTTACTAGTGTTCGGCATGGGTGCTGAGCACTTCGTATGCATTATCTCATTAGTCTCTCCTGCAACTCTGGGGGGTAGATTCTATCATTAGCCCCATTTTACTCATGATTATGATTATTATTATTGGGTGTGACGAAAGAGAAACAGGTGAGAAGCCTGGAGTCCAAGCTGATGGAAAATCCCCCGGGGCTGCTGGAACTTTGGGCAAGGCCACAGAAAGAGCAGTTGTCCCGAGTGACACCCACGCAGAGATGTCAATGATTTCCCTTGAGCCTTTGGGTGCCTCCATAACTACCCTCATAAAGCAATTATTCCTTCCCAGAGGTCTGTGGGGGAGAGGGGAGAGGGGACTCATTAATCTAATTCAGTGCCCAGAAGTTCCAAGAAACCTGAGGCCACTCAGTGGGATTATAAAGAGTGATGGCTGTTATTATGGGTTCTTTTTTTTTTTTTTTAAGATTTTTTATTTATTCGACAGAGACATAGCAAAAGAGGGAACACAAGCAGGGGGAGCGGGAGAAGGAGAAGCAGTCTTCCCGCGGAGCAGGGAGCCCAATGTGGGGCTTGATCCCAGGACCCTGAGATCATGACCTGAGCCAAAGGCAGACGCTTAATGACTGAGCCACCCAGGTACCCCGTATTATGGGGTTTAAGAAGAAGAAAAAAAGACTTTGAGTGGATACATCTCTTGCTACTACAGTTTACAAGGGATTCACTTGTATTTACAGGGGTGAATTGGGCTGACTTGATATCACTCAGCCTCAGGTAAAAAATCTCAACACCTCTCAGCAGGAAGTCTGCCAAGAAGGCCTGAGCAGATATAGTTTGTGACCTGGTGCGGGCGCTCAGCTGCCTACTCTTTGGTTGACCTTTGGGATGCTGTTCCCCTTGATGAGCTTTTAATTTTTCCCATCTGCAAAATGACATGGTTATACTTGAACTCTTTCCGGGGGGAGGGGTCCCTTTTCTGTAAAACATTCTGAATTTTATTATTCTTTTTGCCCTGTTTCCTGTAAGTTCATTTTCTTTTCCTCTGTTTCTTATAAGTACATTATAAGGAGATGGGAAACTTTTGGTTTGTGGAGAAAGAATTGTATCAGTTGGACTCTTTGGGACATAAAGGAAAATATCACAACTCAGTCTGGTTTAGGTAAAAAAGGAATATTTACTAGCTCACACAGCTGGAAAATCCAGGGGCAATGCCTTCAGGCATGACTGGATCCAGAAACTCTAACGACATTGTCAGGACTCAGTATCTCAACCTCTGGGCTCTACTTTCCCCGGAATTGGCTTTATTTCTAGGCAGTCTCCTCTCTTATGATGGCAGAAAATTCTAGGAAATGAAGGCCAGATGTTTTCAAATAGTTAGTCTTTTCATTCAGAAAGGAAAAATTCTGAACTGTGCGCTGCGCAGAGCCTGGGGAAACAGAGACAGAGCTATTCCCACTGTCTGCACTTCCAAGATCCAGGTATATCTAGATGTTCTTTATCCAAATCTGGAACCAAACTTTGCAGGACTTGGGCCACCCAGAGGGAAGGATCTGAATGACATGGAGTATCTAGCACTAGCCTTGGGCTTGGGGAAGAATCAATCTCCTTCCAGAGCCTTACGGCCGTGAAATTGCCCAACCATCTTCACTACCATCATTCCAGTCCCAGCCCCTCACCACTGGCCCGGACAATTGCAGATGCCTCATGAGGGGTCTTCCTGCTGCCATCTTTGTCCCCCAATACTCCATAATGCACACAGCAGCTGGAAGAATCACTTCCAAAAATATATCTGCACATGGACTTCTCTGCTTAAACGCTATCATGGCTTCCCATCAGGATCAGAAACAACTCAAACTCGTTCCTTAACCTTGAGAATAAAATTCCAACAAGGCTCTGTGTGGCCTAGTCCCATCTACCTCTCTAACCTTCCTTCCCAAGGTCATTTCCACCTTACGGCCTTTGCTTTTATTGGCTCCCCTGCCTGTAACCCCTTCCTCAGAATTTCACATGGTTGTCTTCTTCCTGCCCTCAGGCTCTGAGCTTAGATATATCACCTCCTCCTGGAAGACTTCCTGCCTGACACCCTTATCTAAAGTTGCTGGCGCCTCTCAGACATGCTTTACCACTTCCTCTTGTTTACTTTTCTTCATGGCATTTATCACAATCCAAGTGATCTGATTTATTTAACTTGTTTATTAACTGTATTCCTCACCAGAATATAAGTCCAAAAGCATAGGGATTGCTTGTTTTATCCTTCTCACTGGATCCCCAGTGTCTAGAGTAGTGTTTGGCATATAGTAGGTGCTCACCAATTAGTGGTTGAGAGAATAGCATTTCCAGACTAGCAAATACCTTTGTCTTCTATTAAATTAATCTAGGGTTTTTCAACCTTGGCATTATTGACATTCAGACCTGGAGAATTATTTATTGTGAGTGCCCATCCTGTGCACTGGAGGACGTTTAGCAGCATCACTGGCTTCTACCCACAAGAGGATGACATCTTGGAAAAGGACCATGATGATGGAGGTGATGAAAGTAAACAGATTTAAAAAATATAGTAATATTGGGGCACCTGGGTGGCTCAGTCTGTTAAGGGTCCAACTCTTGATTTCATCTCAGGTCTTGATCTCAGGGTCATGAGTTCAAGCCATGTGTTGGGCTCCATGCTGGCTGTGGAGCCTACTTTAAACATATGTATATATGTATGTGTATATATATATATATATATGTATATATATATATAAAATGTTATACTATTCATTATATTATATATTATACTATATATTATATATTATACTATATATTATATATAATATTATACTATATATATAATATTAGGTACAATACTATGGAAATGAATCTCCTCATTTTATAAATGAAGAAAAGGGCCAGAGAGGGGAAGGGGCCCTGTGGCTTAGTCACAGCTTTCTCTTCCAAAGCAGGGGGCTTACTGTGTATCCCTAGCTCCTATTTACTTGTCATGCAGTAAATATGTATTTGGAAGAATAAATGAATAAACATGAGGTCCAACTATGGTATCCTTAGGGAAGCCTTGCTCACCTCTTCAGGTAAATCCTTTGGTTCTATATTCATTTCTGGAGATTATTTGATGGATTCTGACTCCTCCACTGGACAAGAGTTCCAGGGGAGGATGGTTCCTTTGCCCAGCCTGGCACAGGGCCAGGCACCCAGTAAGCTCTCAATAACCAGCTGCCCAAGGTAACATGAATGAATGAATAATGAATCGCCAGGCTCTATAAACCAGCTGACCCCTCACTCTCTCTTCCCCTCACCTTACTTTATTTTTCATCTTTGCTGTTGCCACCAGCTGCCACATTGCATATTTATCTGTTGATCTACTTCATTGTCTACCTTCCTCCACTAGAATCAAGAATTCCATCCTAGAATTAGGTTTTAGAATCTAGCATGGAAGCTCATGAAAGCAAGGGCTATTTAAAATTGCAATCTGCCCCCACCCCACCCCTGCCTCTATCCCTCTCTACTTCCTTATCCCCCCAGCGCTTATCACCGTCTGACATATTTTTTTACTTTCTTGTTTTTTGTCTGTCTGCAGCCAGCTCTCCAAGGGCTGAACGTTTGTGTTTGATTCACAGCTGTTTCTCAGCCGCTTATCCTAGTGCCTCACACAGAGTAGGCGCTCACCCCCAAGTTCTTCACCTGACAAAAGAAGGCAGGATTGCTAGGCAGCCAGGAAAGGGAGCCCAGGTGGGAAGGGCCGGGCCGCCAGGTGCATCTCCTTCGCGCAAAGCCCTAGCCCGCCCCCAGCCTCACCTGGAGGCTGGGCCAGGCAGGCAGGAGTTAAGCGGCGCGCACGCTTCCGACCCGCAGGTGGCGCCGTCCCGCCTCGGTGCCCGACTCCGGGCGCTCCGAAGTGCGGGACAGAATCGCAGCCAGCGCAGAGCCTAAGCTCAGCCCCGACTTGTTGATCTCGCTCAAGCAGCCGCCGCCGCCGTCGCCGCCGCCGCCACCGCCGCCGCCGCCGCCGCCGCGGGAGCAGAGCAGGAGCAGGAGCAGGAGCAGGAGCAGGAGGAGGTGGAGCAGGAGGCGCCGCCCGATCGCGGACCTGCCACCCGCGCCCCCAGCGCTCGCCCGCGCCCCCAGCCTCGGAGAGGGAGCCCCGGCTCCGCGGCGCCTGCAGCCCTAGCGCGTCGCCTGCCTGGCCGGCGTAGGCCGGGCCCAGCCCGGCCCCGGGTCCGCCGCTGCCCGCGGGCGGGGGCGCCCGGGCTGCCGGGGCGATGCGCGTTCCCTGGCCCCGGGAAGCGGCCGCCCTGGGGGTGAGTGTTGAGGCGCGCGGCCAGCGGCGGGGACACAAGGGGACAGAGGAAAGGGGCTCGCCTGCCGCGGTTCGGCCTGTTGGTCTACCTGGGCTCCGCGGCTTCAGGCCGGCGGGGGTATTATTGGGGGTTCTTCGGCAAGGGTTGGGGCCTGGGGAGGCGCGAGGGGAGAGGGCGTCAGGATCACATTCTTGGGGGCTCAGGGCAGCCCCCGAAATCACCAGCGCGCGGCGGGAGGAAGGCACGTTTTGAAAAGGCCAGAAAATTCAGCTCCTTTCCCCGCCTCCCACCTCCCCCACCCCTTCCCTTCCAAGCCCCGGGAAAGGCGCAGAACCCGGAGTTATAAAAAGCCATCGCAGGAGAGGAGCGAGGGGTGGGGGCGGGGGCGGGGAAGGAGAGAAGGAAGGATGGAGCAGGTGGATCTGCAGGACTCTGCGCGCCCCTCCTGCGGTGGGGTAGGGGGCACAGGGGGAGGGGCAGGACTCCGCACAGATCTTGGCTTTGCGTCTTTCAGGGCTCACTTAGTTACCGGAGCGACCTCAAGAGATGCTCCCGTGCTTTAGGGAGAGGGGTCGCTCCGGAACAGCGAGGCTGTCTTTGACCACCCCGTCAGTTATGACCTCCGACAGGTGGGTAGCTGAAATCCCCCCAGAATTTCCCCCAAGTCTTTTAAGGTTTAGAAAAAGCCAACCCACTGCCACCCCCTAGAGCTCAAATTCGAATTATTTCGGAGCAGGGGGAAGGAAAAGATGAGAAATCTCAAAAAAAAAAAAAAGTTTTTCATGCAGCGCCCCTTTTGCCCATTGTGGGGCTGGTTCGGGACTCGACGGGGAGACCCAGAAAGAAGCGAGTTTCAGCACTCGAAGGGGAGGACAGCGCCCCGGGCGGCTGGGTCTGGCCTGGGCGGCAGAAACCCGGGGTGGGGCCTCCCGGATCCCCGAAGCGCCTCTTGGGGGCCCTCTCCCCGCCCCGAAGAGCCGCCCCTCCCTCCACCCATGGGGTGGGGCGGACTTCAGCACTGGCGGGAGGGACAGCGCCAAGCCATTCAGCAACAACCCCCCCCCCCCAGCCCCCGCCCCCCAGTCCTGAGCCGCTTAGGCACCGGGAAGGTCAAGGCCGGTTGGGGCCCCGGTGGAGAGGTGGGGAGGGGCCGCACCCAGCTCCCTGTTTCCTGACCCGCGTCCGCTTCCTGCCTTTCAGCGGTCGGGATGGAGGTGAGAAGCCGGCCTTGACGCGCGCCCGCGCCGTCCCCTGCACCCCCAGCAGCCCACAGCGCTCCCTGCCCCCCTCCCCCGCAGCGGCCGGCCTTGCCGTCCAGTGACAGCGGCCTGGGGGGGGCAGGGGGGGCGGGGGAGGCCGGACCAGCGATGCCGGCGGGCATGACGAAGCATGGCTCCCGCTCCACCAGCTCGCTGCCGCCCGAGCCCATGGAGATCGTGCGCAGCAAGGCGTGCTCGAGGCGCGTCCGCCTCAACGTCGGGGGTCTGGCACACGAGGTGCTCTGGCGCACCCTGGACCGCCTGCCCCGCACGCGGCTGGGCAAGCTACGCGACTGCAACACGCACGACTCGCTGCTCGAGGTGTGTGACGACTACAGCCTCGACGACAACGAGTACTTCTTCGACCGCCATCCAGGCGCCTTCACCTCCATCCTCAACTTCTACCGCACTGGGCGGCTGCACATGATGGAGGAGATGTGCGCGCTGAGCTTCAGCCAAGAGCTTGACTACTGGGGCATCGACGAAATCTACCTGGAGTCCTGCTGCCAAGCCCGTTACCACCAGAAGAAGGAGCAGATGAACGAGGAGCTCAAGCGGGAGGCCGAGACCCTGCGGGAGCGAGAGGGGGAGGAGTTCGATAACACGTGCTGTGCAGAGAAAAGGAAAAAGCTCTGGGACCTCCTGGAGAAGCCCAATTCCTCCGTGGCTGCCAAGGTGAGTCCGGGGTCTGCGGGCAATTGCACTGGGGGCTCTGCCTGGGTCCCCGGCTGGAGGACCGCCGCTGGAGGGGGGGGTGTCTCTGGCTTCGTTCCCAAAGAACACCAGGAAGGGGTAGGGGCTGTGGCCCAGACCTCAGAGGTGAGGACCAACACCTTCCAACTGTTCCTGTTTGCATTGGTCACCTCATCCCCTGATCATTCAATACTTTATACCTCGACTCTGTTGGAGAAGAGGATTTGCGGTGATGTAAACTCCCACAGCCAGAGGGTGGACACTGTAAATAAGAAGGCACAGAGGGACGGTAAAGCCTTGCTGGGATGGAGTTGAGTTTGGTCTATATACATAATGCTCCCTTGTGGAGTCCTAGACCCAGGCGGGAGTTGGGGGGGGGGTCACCTGCGATTCTAATACTTACCCCTCTATTTATAACCCCACTTTGCCCCAAGGAAGGAATGAAAGCAGCTTACAGATGTGCTTGGAGGACATTGAGATACTGTCAGGCAGTTTTAACATAAGTAAGAAAAATGAGGCAAAGGGACTCTGAGGGGTAGGTATGTATGTGCATGCATGGCGCACGCAGCTGCCTGTGGATGCTTGTGGGCGAAGGGTCACCCCTGGTTTGTTCTTTATTTATTTGGTGAGTTTATTCCAAGAATGATTTGGTGCAGCTTGTAAAGATGCTTTGGCTGTTGGAAGAGGATGTAAATTTTGAAATAAGAGAGAAAAATTAGGCAAAATGTGAAAAATGAAGCAGAAGGAGGCAGAAAGGCTTAGATCACACGAAGTGGACCAGTGTGCTGCTGGGTAACGGCAGAGGGTATGCCAGCCTGAGACAGACTTGGGGTGGGGGGCCAGGCCAGAGAAGGGGGTCAGTGCTGATGAGCTGCTTCTTTGTGTTAGGCTGGGTTCCAGGAATGCCTTGGAGAGATGGGGCCTGTCTTCAGGTGGCCAACGTGCTGGGTGTTGGGAGTAAATGACAACACAGTGTGTTCAGTGCTCTAGAAGAGGTTGTGTGAGGCCCAGGGGGAGCCAGAAATAAGAAGTGTTGATGTTGAAATCCAGGAGTACCACATTGGGAAAGACATGCAGAACACTCTCAAATAGTGGGGCCAGGAGGGGCTGGGGGTGGGGGACAGGTAGGTAAATGTGTTCGAGACAAAAGGAAAAAGGCAGGAGGAAGCATCATGTATGTGCTCGGGCTGCCTCGTGTCCCGCCTGGCCTCTCCTTGTGGGATCCCCCTGGCTTAGTTGGCCCCTCACTGAAGGTCCACCTGCAAGGCTGGGTCTGAAGGGGACACTGTGGGGTCCTTTCCCCAGATCTGGTGGCTTGGGGAGAGGCCTCTGAGAGTAGTTGCAGGAGGGGGTGGCTGGGAAGAAGGTGGAGGGAGGCCTAAACGTTTTCTCTCTTCCCTGGCAACCCCAAAGAGAATGCAGAGATTTCTAGGCCTGGTTCCCTCTTCTGTGCGCTGCCTCTGACCATAATCCTGCCCTAGGTTTCGTGTCCAGAAAGCTTCCTTCTTAAGACAGCCACTCACCCTTAACCGGCTTAGGATCAGCAGACTTATTTTGCTATTTCCAGGCCTGACACGGGTTCCTCCTACACACACCTTGGTTAGGCCCAAACATGACTATTCCCCGTCCCTGTCCTGTCCCTAAGACATGAGAATGAGGGGCCGGGGAGGGTCGAGTCACCCTCCCAAGGAAGAAGCCGGCAAAGGGCTGTGTTTGGGTTGGCGTCCGGCAGCAAGACAGGGGAGGGAGCTCAGGCTTGCAAAAGGCGCTGTTTGGTAATAAACAGCCTCATCTTGCCCTCGGGTTAATCCGCTCACAGGGACAAGCTTCATGACCTCTCCGTGATCCCAGGCTCAGGCTGTCAGTTCACATTCCTGGCAGATGGACGGTCTAGGACATTCTGCAGCTAGAGCTGAAATGGGGAGGCTCACAGGCAAGCATGATCATTGGTCCCCCAGTACAGAAATCCTGACCATTGATCAAACATTCACTGTTTGAAATGTAACAACACAACTGGGTTGTGTTGTGTCCTTATACCAGCTCTCTGTTATTATCCCGCCTTTTGCAAATAGGGAGGTTTGGAGAGGTTGAGTAACTTGCCTAAGGTCACACAGCAGGCAAGTAAGAGTAGCCAGAGATTCAAACCCAAGCGTAATTTTGAAGACGTTGTTCTTTCCATAGTGATTAAGTGCCAAAGACTTCTCCCCAGTCTCCCTGCTTCCACTTTTGCCCCCTGCAAATCCATTGCCCTCACCACAGCCAGAGGGAGCTTTTCAAAATAGAGACTGGATCACATTATTCATCTGCTTAAAATCCTGCAGAGGTTTCCCACCACCCTCAGAATAAAATCCAAACCTTCCGCCACGGCATATCAGACCCTACCGAATCAGTCCCCATGTCCTCTCTCTGAGTTCATCTATTCAACTCTCCTCTGGTTCACTGGGCTCCAGTCCATTGGCTTCCTTGCTGTTCCCTACCCAGGGCAGGCCTTTTGCACTTACTATTCCTGCCACCTGGAATGCTTTGCCCCCTCTTGTCCCATTCCAGCTGCTTCTCTTCATTCCTCATTTGAGCAAGTCCCTGCTCAAATAACCCCTCCTCCAGGAGACTTTCCTGACCCCTGTCTAAAATGTTCTCCTTCCCCTTACTCTCTGCACCCACACTCAATGTCTTTCCTGCCTAGGCTTGGAGCACCACCTGAAATTTTATTTGCTTCCTTTTCTTTCTCCCCCTCCAGAGTACAAGCTCCATGAGTTACAGTCACAGCTCTGTTCCCAGCACCCATCAAGGTGGCTGGCCCAGAGGAGCTCCAAATAACTACATGTGGACTGAATGAATGAATCAAGCAATCAGTCAGTCAGTGTGTCTTGGGTTTTGGGGCTCTGTCACTTGTTCCTCACCACCTGCCTGCGACCCAGCTTCCTGGCCTCCTTCAGTCACGTGTACTTTGCCCACCCCACCCCATCCATCCCCCAGGTTAGATGCCTTGCTTATCAGAGCAGCAAAGCCTATGGAAATTTCTCAGAGGCCACAGAATGAGATGGTCAAAGGGAGGCTCATTTCTCGGTGGTTGTGAGATGCAGGAACAAGCATATCTCCTACGTTTAGAGCAAGGACAGACCAGGGTCCCAGGCCCAGTCCCACCACCTCCCCAGTTTCTGACCTCAGGCAGGTTCTTCACCTCTGCAAGCCTTCGCCTTCCACCTATAAGGTGAAGATGCAAGGCCCTTCTTGCAGGGTCATCATGGAAATCATGTTTGTGAAGATTTAGCACGGTGCCCAGCACATGGGCGTAGGTGGGGCTCGTTGCTATAAATAGGAGCAGAGTCCTTTCTCTATGACTGGGTGGGCTGAGTTGCGACAAACTCTTTCCTTCTGATAGCAGTACTGGGAGACGGAGCTGACGCTGTTAATAATTGATGGGATGTTCTGGCAACACGGAGACAAACCAAAGTACAGGCTCTAGCCTTCACCGTCAGGGGAGTGAAAATCAAAATCCATTAGGCAAAAGCCAGTGTGATGATTCTTGTTTGGAAGCTGGGGTCAGCCCCGTCCGAGCGGCAGGATTGTGGTCCTGGGCCACCACTGGGTTTCTGCTTTCTTGGAAAAATCTCCAGGCTTTTCTTAGCAGGAGAGAGAGGGAAATAATTCGCCAGGCCAGGAGGGTCTGCCTTCCCTGGAATAGTCTCAGGGCATGTATCTCAGTCTGATTGGCTACTGTTGATTGTGCCAGGCGCTAGTTAGTGGTACTTTATATCCCCTATCTCATTGAAATCCCTTCAACAATCCTATCAGGTAATCTGCCAATTTGGACTGCAAGTAACAGAATAGAAAACTAAAAGTGGCCTCTACAAGGAGGAAGATGCATCATCTCACGTAACAAAAAATTCCAAGGTAGCTGGTTTTGGGCTAATGGCTCCATGATACCATCAGGATTCTAGAATCGTTCCATCTTTCTGCTCTTCCAGCTCCTGCAGGTGGCTTGGCCCTCAGGCTTGATGCCTCATGTCACAAGACAGCTAATGTAGACCCATGAGGTCCAACCAGTGAAGAGGGACATTTCATCCCGTATGCCACCTTTTTCCCTGAAAGGCAAACCTTTCCCAGGAGCCCCCTCAGACTTCTTTTCAAATCCCATTGGCCGGAATCAGGTCACATGCTCATGCTCTCACAGCAGGGAAGCCGGGGAAGGCAAGCGTCTGCCATTTTCAGATGCAGGAAGGAATGGCTTCAATGAGTGGTATTAAGACTCTTTCACAAAGAGAAAATTGAGGCTCTGGGAGGTGAAATCACTTGCTGGAACTCCCACAGTTAAATGCTCAATAAATATTTGTTGCAGGAATGAAAATGGCAGAGCTAGGGCCTGAACCCAGGCTGGTCTAGTTCCCAGCTTGTGTTTCTTAATCCTGGAATCTTGGGCAGATCATTCAAGCTGTCTGCACTTTAGTGAGCTCATTGGCCAAATGTCAGAGCAATGGCCACCTCTTGGGGCGGTTTTGATGACTCAGCGAGATTTCAGATGTGAATATAATTTGCAAATGGAAAGTACTTTATAAATATGAATAATCATAATAATGACATATTATTATATTCAAAAGTGGGAGTGGTCTTTATTTAAAGTTAGTGGTCAGTATTTTGCCCACCACAGATTTGATTAAGAATCATCTGTGGGTGGGGGTGGGGAGCCTGCCTGGCTTAGTCGGTAGAGTGTGCGACTTTTGATCTTGGGGTCGTGAGTTCAAGCCCCATGTTGGGTATCGAGATTACTTAAAAAATAAAATCTTAAAAAAAAAAAAAAAAAGAATCATCTCCAGGGTCTAGAAGATGTGGTTGAGTTCTCAGGTCCATGGCTTACCAGGAATATGACCTTGGGTGAGTTCCTTCCCTTCTCTGAGTCTTAGTGTCTTCATCTAGGAAATGGGAATTAAAATGGAGCCCACCTGAGAGGGCCAGAAGGAGATAATCTGCATAAAGTGCCTGGCACATGGTCAGCATTCGATTAATGACAACAGCGATTATTAGCATTATCAGGGGATTCCTCTCTGCTGGCTACACCCCTGGTTGGCAACATCTCCTGTCCCAGTGTTGTGGATTGCCCGATCACTGCCTGCCCCTTCAGGATTTCATGCCTCTAATGTGATGATGCTTCTGCTTCCTTAACCTGAGCCAGGGGGATTCGTATATTGTCATCAAGAAAAAATGAGGGCGGGGGTGTGTGTGGGGGGGGGAGAACCGAAAAAATGAGGGAAACCAATGTGGAATCTATGGGGCCTTTTCAGCGCTATGAGTCATCTGTGGCCGAGGCTCTTGCCAGCCCCAGGTTGGTCATCCTAGATGTTTGTGTTTATTCCTTGGAGATGATATTGCAGAGATCTGGAATCCTGGCTGTGGGGTCACACCATCCTGGGTTGGAATCCCAGCCCTGCCATTTCCTAGCTCTGCACTTTGGGCAAATCGCTTCACCTCCCCTAGCTTCCATTTCCAAATCTGTAGATGAGGAAGAAAATAAACACCCCCACCCCCTCGACCCCCCACCTCACAGGGCTGGCCAAGGGATTAAGTATGATGGTGGATGTAAGGCGCTAAAGCCGGGCATCAGAAATCCAGGATCCCCATTTGATATAAGGAAACACGGAGGATGCTCCAGCGACTTACCTGGGTCACACTGCAAGTCGGTGACAGGTCAGGGACCATTTCTAGGCCTTTCTGACCTCATTGGTACCCTCACCGAGGCTCAAAGATCTTTCCATTCCATTAGGATGCTTGACCAGGATCATACCTTGGCAGCTGGTCTCTTGGGGGTTTTGAAAGGCTACAAAATGTGAAAATGTGAAAATTCTTAGGGAGGAAAGGTGTTGGCCAAATGAGGAGTTTGGCCGAAGCTTCATTAATTGAAAGAGAACAAGCTAGTAGTAAACACCAACTCCATACCCAGCACTTTGTGTATGTCCTAGACTTGATAGTAGCATGGATGGGAGCCCTGATTTTAGAGCTGGATGGCCCAAGTTCAAAGTCTGGTTCCTTTACTCACTAACCATGTGATTTGGGATAGACCGCTGTACCTCTCCGTGCCCTGGTTCCTTCACGCATCAAGTGAGGGCAGTAACAAAGCCTGTCTCACGGAATTGCTACCACATTAAATGAGTTAATGTATGCAAAGGGTCTGGCACATAGAAAGCCTTCAGTAACTTTTAGGGGTTTTGTTTTTAATCGTCATTGTCTCATTTAATCCTCCTGATGATCCTGCCAGATAAATAAGCTCCTTTTCAAAAATTAAAAAAAAAAAAGCCGTTGTCTTCTAAAATGAGACATGCTCATTGTAAGGTGAGGTTATATAACTTGCTCACCATCGCAGGGACAGTTGGGGCAGAACGGGGACTCAGCCCCAAGAGAGGAGAGGCCGTGTCCCACCCAGATCCTTTTAGCTCTTACCATTTCTGTGCCACCAGCCCAAATCCCAGCTGCCCAGCACCTGCAGTGCTTTGCCTTAGAGGCTTCCTTTGGCCTGTGAGTCCAGTAACGACAAGGACATAATGCCCCACCCAGAGCAGCCCTCCACTGCTGACTGATGGGGGAAGCTGTATAAACACCCTGGCTCCCTCACCCCTGGATGGGGGCAGGGTAACTCAGAGGTGCCCCAGAGTTCCTGGTGCCCACAGTATTTCCTTGCTTGATAATAAACACTGTTTGGCTTCTTTCCCTTCCCTGTCTCACGGCCCCTCTCCCCTACCAGTGTTTTCTGGGATGACTTCCCACATAAGCTACTTGTACTTGGATCCTTGTCTTGGGGTCTGGTTCTGGTGGAACGAACCACAGATCTGTGGGACATGTCACGTCTTCAGTCCTGATTGTCTTGTGGGCTAAAAAAGCATCTTACAACAAAACCCATACCAGAGATCCTCCTAAAAGAAGAGAATCCAGGGCTGGTGGGCTCAGTCAGCCTCACCTCTGTCTCCTGGATAAAATAAGAACTGACAATGACAGTAGCTACCACCCAGTGCTTATGGAGTGGTGCAGACGCAAGGAGCTTTACGGCCCCCCGGATCTGACGCCCAGGCCACCCTGTGAGGGAGGGACAATTATCTCTACTCATAGCCATGGAAACGGAGGCCCAGAGAGGTGAAGGGGCTGGCCCACAGTCACACAGGGAATGGGAGGGCTCCCTGACTTTGAGCCCATGGTCTGGCCTCTGGGCTGTGTGAAAAGCCTTCAGGAAGTGAGAGGAAATCTCCAGGAGCCATCCCCACCTTGCCCTTCTCACCCTGGGGAACAGGCTTTGAGGGGAGAGATGGGTTCGGCGTCTCCCACCTGACTTGGGAGTGTTCCTGGCGCCTGATCCGTCAGGACCGTGCCCCCAAAGGCTACTGGATGGGACTACTGAGACACAGGATTAGCACTGGGCATTATTTTAATAGGTAATTTAATAGATAAGGCCCAACCTTCTTCCCGAGGGAGAGAGAGATTCTTGGTTTCGGTGCCTCTGGTAAAGGTGAGCATGACCAGCCAGAATTCACATGTTGATGTCCAGGGCACGGTTCTCCTTAAAATGTTTCTCCGGTGACATAAATAACAAATAAGACATAATGTCACCACACAAGACGTATTCCTAAGGGCCTGGGTTCAAATCCCACCTCCATCACTTCCTGGCAGTGCAAGCGCATGGGGCGCCTCTCCTCTGTAAGATTGGGAAGTAGACATGATAAATAGGACATACTCCACAGAGCGGTGCTATTCAAGCCTGGCTGTACCTTCAGATCCCTTGAGCTTTGAAAAACACTTATGCCTGAGCCCCACAATTGGAACACAACCCCCCAGATGTGTTCTTGTTTTATTTCTGGCAAAATACATAAAACATAAAATTCACCATCTTAACTGTTTTTAGGTATATCATTGAATACCGTTAAGTATATGCACATTGTTGTGCAACCAGTCTCCAGAAATTGTTCATCTTGCAAAACTGAAACTCTGTATCTATTAAACAATAGCATTCCTTTCCTCACCCCTCGGCCCCTGGCAACCACCATTCCGCTTTCTGTCTCTATGAATTTGACTGCTCTAGGTGCCTCATATAAATGGAATCATATAGTATTTGTCTTTTTGTGACTGGTTTATTTTACTTAGCGTAATGTCCTCAAGGTTCATCCATGTAATAGCCTATGCCAGGATTTCCTTCCTTTTTAAGGCTGAATAATACTCCATTGTACGTGTTTACCACACTCTGTTTAGCCATTCATCCATCCATGGATGTTTGGCTTGCTTCCACATTTTGACCACTGCGAATAACGTTGCTATGAACCTGGGTGTACAGATATCTCCTCCAGACCTTCTTTTCATTCTTTTGGGTGTATATCTGGTAGTGGAATGGCTGGATCACATGGTAATTCTTTTTTTGCTTTTTTGAGGAACTGCCATACTATTTTCCCCAGCAGCTGCACCATCTTGCATTCCCACCAACAGGGCACAGATTTCCAATTTCTCCACATCCTCACCAACACTTGGTATTTTCTGTTCTTTTGATAATAGCCATTCTTCTGGGTGTGACGTGGCGTCTCATTGTGGTCTTGATTTGCATTTCACTAATGACAAGTGATGTCGAGCATCTTTTCATGTGCTTGCTGGCCATTTGTACGTATTCGTTAGAGAAATGTCTATTCAAGTAATTTCCCTGTTTTCTAATCAAGTTGTTTGTTTTTTTGTTGTTGAGTTGTAGAGTTCTTTAAATATTCTGGATATTAACCCCTTATCAGATCTATGATCTGCACACATTTTTCCCCATTCTGTAGGTTGCCTTATCACTTGGGTGATTGTGTCTTTGATGCATCTAAGTTTTTAATTTTGATGAAGACCTATTTGTCTCTTTTTTCTTTGGTTGCCTGTTTTGGTGTCATATTCAAGAAGTCATTGCCTAATCCAATGTCATGAAGCTCTCCTCCTATCTTTTCTTCTAAGAATTTTATACTTTTAGATCTTACATTGAGGTCTTTGAAACATTTTGCGCTAATTTTTGTGTGTGGTGTGAGGTAAGGGACCAACTTTATCATTTCACATGTGGGCACCCAGTTTTCCCAGCACCATTTGCTGCTCTGGATGACTTTGACTCTTGGGGAGAGCCCTGGGGTAGGGAGAGTCAGAGGTCCTAACAGGCATAGAGCTCTGTGCACAGTGCTGGGGACATAGGGAGGTGCTGTCTGGGTAATTGTTGACAGAGATAAGGGACAGTCCCTGAAACACCCAGCATGGCTCCACCATTCCTCTTCCACTCATGAAAATTTTGTGGAAAGACAGTCAAACACAAGCATGGGTGACACCTGTCTGGAATGTGGCCACTTCTCACTGCCCCACTGCTGCATCCCCGACTCAGACCCCCATCCTTTCCCATCTGAACCACTGCAGGAGCCTCTTCCTGTCTGTGCTTCCATCTTCATACTACCCCCACAGTCTGTCCCCCACATGCAACCAGAGGGACTTTTATGAGTCAGATCTGCTCACTACCCTGCTCCGAATCCTTCCTGATGGAGAAGACAGCATGTGCTAAAGCCCTGGGGCAGTCTGGGGCAGTCAAGGAACAGCGCCAGGTGACCAGTGTGGCTGGAGCAGAGTGAGCCAGCAGGGGCGTTGGGGAGATAAGATCAGAGGGCTGAACTTGTCTGTCACTGTCGGACCATGGCCTTTCTACTGAGCCTCCACACAGGCCTCCCTGCCTCCAGCCTTCCTCTGCAGAGAAGAACCAGAGCCATCTTTCTCAAGTATAATCTGCTCACATCATCCCCTTCCAGAAACCCTTCTAAGGTTCTCACTGTTCCCAGGATAAAGTCCAAACTCCTTAGTTGACCCTCAAGGCTCCAGCCAACCTCTCCACCTTCACTTCCTTCCATACCTTCTCCCCGACCCCTCTGCTCATTCCACACCCACCTCTGGCATTCCCGGACTACTCCATCCTTCCCTAGTCCTGCTCTACACCTTTGCCCAGACTGATTGTTCTGCCTTGCACCTCCTTCTTCCTCTTGTCTCCCTGCAGTCTCTCTTTCCTCCCTTCACCACCCACATCCTCTTCAGGCAGCCCTGGCTGCTCCCTCCTCTGTGCTCGGAAAGCCTGATGTTCATACCTTCCTCACACAAAACACTGTGGAGAGTAGCTTATGGGCTGTTCTGTGGATGCCAGGCCTGGCCCACAGAGAGACAGGGATGCTTTAAAAAGCAGGCTTAGCAACCTGACTGCCTGGATTCAGATCCCAGCTCAGGGATGATTCAAGCTGTGTGTCCTTGGTGGGATGACTTCACTTCTCTGGGCTTTGACTTCCTGATCCGTAATCTGGGGAGTCTCACAACAGCTGGGGTGATGGTTCTATACGAAGCACTCAGAGCAGTCCCGGGCACTCAGCGAGTGTTCAGGACAAGTTAACTATTGTTATTATTTTTGCTTAAGTGTTAGTAAATGTTTATTTTTATTTTTTTTAAAGATTTTGTTTATTTATTCATGAGAGACAGAGAGAGAGAGAGAGAGAGGCAGAGGGAGAAGCAGGCTCCCAAGGAGCAGGGAAGCCTGATGCGGGACTCGATCCCAGGACCCTGGGATCATGACCTGAGCCGAAGGCAGACGCTTAACCATCTGAGGCACCCAGGCGCCCTAGTAAACGTTTATTGAGTGAATGAGTGAGCAAACTTGCACGATTGTGTGTTGATTGATCAGAGTGATCTCCCCTACAAAGCAAGGGTCTCCCAGGTGTATCCCCTCCCCTCCCACCATCCTTGGCTCTACCTACCCATTCCTATGCCCACACTTCCTGGGCCAGGAAGAAGTGACCTCTGGCCTTCCATTCATAATAAGAAGACACAATTAAAATAGACACTTGAGATGTTTTCCTCATGCCCTGACTGTTCCATTTTTGCTCTGCAACAAAACTGGTCTCCACCATAATTGCCCAATGTGGCCTGTCAAGCGGACACTGTCTGAGAGAATAATGTTACATTCGACAATTCCACACCATCACTCGTATCCACCAGGTAATGGACCTGGAATCAAATGGCTTCTAAAAATAGACCATCATATTTCACTAATTGCTGCCCAGGGCCCATCCTTGAGTCTTTCAAGGCCCGTGTGATCTTTGAGGCCCTTGACCTTGGTCAGCTCTGCCTCTTAGAGTCCCTGTGGACCCAAGTGTGCCAATGAGGCAGCCCACGATTGCCCTGCCAGGGGTGTGTGGGAAGCAAAATGAAGGGAAAGCTAAGATGATGGTATTGAACCTGCCTTCCATTTGTTCATCGTGCCTGGAATCCCCACTCTCTTTGAAGGGATCGATTTTCCTTTATCTCCTATGCCATGGATATGTTTACACATCATTTATTATCCCTTGAAATAGTGACCACAATTTCATTCAGTCATCCTCCCCTCTTCCTGGGACAATCCTTTTGGTTTCAAAGTTGGCTTCCATTCTGTGCTCCTCTGGACCTTATAACTTCATGTGGGTGTATGTGCATGTTTTGAGCTCCCACTTCAGTGCCACCTGTTGTTTGTGCGACAAATATCCATTGCTTATTAGTGTATTCTATGCACTGTGCTGGGTGCTTGAGAAGCACTTGTGTATCTATTAGTTAGGATTCTTTTGGTTGCAGGTAACAAATATACAGCTCAAACAGACCTAAGCAGAAAATGTAACTGAAAAGTCCTGGGTTAGGGATGGCTTCAGGCAGGGCTGGATCCAGGGGCTCAAATACGTCATCGGTACTTGGTGTCTAATATCTCTAAGTTCAGGCCTTTCAGCAGGCTCTGCCAACATGGCTGGAAAGATAATCTCCAGCAACTCCAGGCTTCTATCCTGTGGGGAAAGCAAGTTTCTTTTCAAATAGAGCCAACAAAAGCCTGGGACTAATTTTCATTGGCCCATCCCTAAGCCAATCACTTTAAACAGGTCTGGATCACATCTTAGTGACTGGAGCTGGGAAGAGACCAAGAGATGGAAGCAAAACAGGTGGCACCCCAGGGAGAGACTGAGGGCTGCTACCAAGAGCGGGGGGAATAAATGTAACCTGTAAAAATAATCCATAGCCATCATGGAGCTTCTAGGCTCCTGGAGGGAGATGGGCATTAACCAAATAAAAAAGTAAACGGCAATAATCACACAGTGTAATCTGTATGCCGTGAAGGAGAGAAGCAAGATGTTTTGGTAGAGAACAACAGGGTATGGTCAGGGAGGTCCTCTCGGGGCAGGTGGCCCTTTCTGAGAACCTGAACTTGACTTCTCTCCTTCCCAAGTTGCAGAAATGACCTTTCTTCCATGAGTTCTGTCTTTCTCTCTTGTGCCCTTTAATGTGCTCCCTATTGGATTCTATAGTCTGCTGAACTTGTTTTATCTCCCCAAGTAAAGCAGGAAGTTCTCAAAGTCTAGGACTGTATCTTCTTTGTTTCTGTGTTCTAAGGCAGGGTGGGTGGGCTGCTCAATTCATTCATGAAGTTCTATTGGAATGTCTGCCACGTTCATTTATTTGCCTATTCTTCAAGGCTGCTCTGAGTTACGATAGCATTTCCAGGAAAAGTTATATTCTAACGTTGCTCCAGGGCCCGATGCAGAGGAGGGGCTTCGTTAGAAGGGTTTGTTAGAGGGCCAGAGGGAGGGAATGACGGCACAAGCTAGCTGTGTGACCTTGAGCAGATTACTTAACCTCTCTGGACTTCTGGCTCCAGATCTTGCAAAGCCAGCTGCCTCTTCTCATCCTTCAGATCTTGGCTCATATGTCACCTGTTCTGAAAGGCCCTCCCTGACCTTGAATGACCAATTTGGATGTGGCAGCGTTTACGCTCTTTCCGCGATGGAATGTCTCTCCGGTTTATTTTGAGGTTAGGCCCACCTGGGGCAGGCGCCCTTCCCCTTCTCTTTATCAAAGCTTTCCCTTGTCTCCTACATCACGGCTGGTAGGATAAGTGGAAAGAACTCTGGTTTGGAACTCTGGAGACTTGGGTTCATAATCCCAACACAGCCACATATATAAGCTATGAGAATCTGGGCAGACAGACCCTTCAGCTCTCTGGCCTCAGCTTCCCCGGCTGAAAAATGGGTGTGGTAGTTCTGGCAAGCAGGAAGGACCGGTGCGCCGGAGTGGCCAGCATGGTGCCCAGCCAAGTGCAAGTGCTTTGTTCGAGTTGTTGGTTTTCCTTTTCCCCTCCTTTTCTCAAGAGGGAGAGAGGAAAGATAGTCTACCCCAAACCTTGCCATGATCTGGCCTCTAACTATGACACCTTGCCTGCTCGAATTCTTCATACAATGACTGTGCCAAGGAGCGGCTGGAAGGTAGGCAGCTTTCTCTTACATAAAGCGTTATGCAAATGCGACCCAAGGCAAGTCCCCTAGTCCCGCTCTCGGTCCTTCCAGATTGCTGCCCCCAAGCCCCCCACCCCTACGTAAACATTTCAGACCCTTGCTGGCCTCAAGACTGGGAGAAGAGACCAATCCAAAGAGGTCATTTTCCAGACAGACTGGAGAGATCCGTTGGTGGGTGCATGCATGCTGGATGCCCCTAATTACTGAGCGATGCCCCGGCGGGGCTGGCTATAGACTTTGATGGGGTGTAGTGCCAAACAAAAACGCAGTCCCCCTCATTCAAAGATTCAAAAGAATTTCAAGACTGTGAAAGTAGAGCCAGCAACCAAGCTTGGGGCCCATCAAATCACAGGGCCCTGTGGGACCATGCAGGCTGCACCCCCACGAAGCCAGCCCTGCCCACTGGGAAGGAAGACTCAGAAGTCCTGGGAGTGAGGAGTAGAAGGTCCCTCAGTCCCAGAGAATCTGTCAAGGAAAAAGTGCCTCTTCGGGGACCTTGAACTCAGAGGGCCACAGGGGCCAGGGAGGTAGTGTTAACAAGCAAAGCCGTTGGCTGGAAGAACCGGAATACGTCAATGAGCAGGACGGTGAACACTCAGCCTTGGTGTCAAGGAGGCAGCAAGGGAGCGGTGGGAACTGGAACACACACGCCCATCGAAAGATGCAGCTGCTATTCAGCTCTAGGCTGGGTTCTGGGCCCAGCCAGAGAGTTTCCTTTTTTTTTCCCCCCTGAAGAATTATTTATTTCAGAGAGCGTGCACGTGTGCAACTGGGTGGGGGGGGAGGGCAGAGGGAAGAGAGAGAAGCAGACTCTCCACTGACCACGGAGCCTGACACACGGTTCAGTCTCAGGACCCCTGAGATCGTGACCTGAGCCGAGATCAAGAGTCAGACTGTGAACTGCCTGAGCCACCCAGGCACCCCCCAGAGATTTTAATTTTTTCATGTGAGATATCCCAAGTTATTAATATTGGCAAATATTTTTTAAAAAAATTAAACACATTTGGGTGGGCCAAACAGAACAGTCCTGTGGATCACTTTCAGCCCTCAGGGCTCCACTTTTTGACTCTTGAGGCACAGAGCCTTCTGATGGCTAGAAATGGGAAGAAGGATCATTTCTGGTCTCTGAGGCCCTCCCATCTAGAAGGGGTTGGGTGACAGAAGCAGCCGGGCCCCCCCTCCCTTCTCCCTACTCTGACAGCAAGCACAAGACAGGGTGACAGGTGTTTGTTGAATGAATGACTGTCCTACCCAGCTGGGACTTGGCTTCAAAACCCAAGGCACCCCCAGCGGGTGCCAACACAAGTCAGGGAAATCCTTAACTAATTAGTTAATAGGAACCAACGTCCCCCTACCCAGCCTCCAACTAGAGCAGGAAGAAAAAGCTGCTGTAAGGCTGTAAAAAGCAGTGGATATTGAGTCAGCAAACTGGACTGGTTCTGAGTCTTAGGTTTCTCATCTGTAAAATGGGAATAGCAAGTTCCCAAGGGTTGTCCAGAGGACTGAATGAGAAGAAGCATGTAAAGTGCTCAGCGAAGTGTCTGATACACAAAAAATATAAGCTGGTGTTATTTTTATTTTCATCTTCCTCTCCTCCCCATAGGAGCATTTGGCTTATTTCTAGGGGCTGTGGGCCCATGGAAGAGTTTGTTGTGTAGAATTAAACTTTAGATCCTTGCAAAGTAGTATCAGCTCTACAAATTCAGGCTGGGAAGCATGAGTGTTCAGGAATTTTTGGCAGAGATTGGGGGCCCAGGATGGTAATTCTGATGTTCAAGGTTGGAATTACACTGCTCAAAATCACAGCAGTGATGTTCGTTGTTGGGACACTGGCATTCAGGGTCACAGTTCTGGGGTTCAAGGTTAGAAGGCTGCCATCCATTGTCAGAATCCTCAGATCTGTAATTGGACCCAAGGAGTACAGGGCTAGAGTACTGCTACTCATGATTGAAACTCTAGCGGGCAAGGTCAGAACGCTTATGTTCCAGGCTGGAAGTCATGTTCAGAGTCTGAGTTTTGAGGGTCAAGGTCAGGACACTTCAGTGGTGTTCATGATTGGAATTCTGGCGGGCATGTTCAGAACCTCGGTGTTTGGCGTCGAAACTCTTGTCCCCGACTCATTATGTTTTGGGTCTCATCCCTTATGTGTGTCATTAATACTTCATTGTCTACCCCCTGGCAGCAGTTCCTGAAGAAAGGCAAACCACAGAAGGTCCCCAAACCTCCATTTAGCCGGTGGGATTCTGTTATTTATGCCTCTTTCTCTTACTGTTTCTGATGCCCATCCACTCAGGAGGTGCTCTCAGGAGTGACATCCTCAGGAAGGCAGCTGAACAATGACTCCCCTGCCCTACGCCTGCCAAGGACCCTTGACCTATTGTCAGCCCATTTAATTTACCTTTTCTTGCTGTTTGACCTGGAGCAGGCCCTGGGGAAGCAGCCCTACCAAGCCCAGATCTCACCTCCTTGCGCTCCAAAGAAAGGCAGAGGGGGTCAGGCGAGGGTCTGAAAAGATGCCAAGGGCTTGTGGCTTCCCGGCCCTGGGAGATGTGTGGCTGGCAGCAGCTTGTGGGGAAGCGGAATAGTGTGCTGGTCACTTTGAGCACCACGAAGGCACTGTTAGTGTCAGCTGGCGGGGGCAGCTTCATCGACGGTGGGAGGCGGGCCTGCTGCAAGATCACCTTTCAGTTCTACTTACCATGTGCGTGAGCACGTGGTGGGCACTCAGTGCTAAGGTGGCTGGCAAGGACCAGCCGCTAGGTCTCATCCCCGAGTAAATGACTATAGCTCCCCCCCCCCCACCTTCACGCTCCCCCTCCCCCACCTTCACGCTCCATTCCTTTACCTTCCTTATTTTGTTCCTCGTCCTTTTCACCACCTGGTATATTATGTTTATCTGGTTCATCTCACTACATCAGAAGCTCTATCAGAGAGGGACTTGGTCAGGTTTTGCTTGTTTTCTCCGTGGTTAAATCTGAGCCTAGGGCGCCTGGGTGGCTCAGTAGGTTAAGCGTCTGCCTCCGGTTCAGGTCATGATCCTGGGGTCCTGGGTTCGAGTCCACATGGGGCTCCCTGCTCTACGGGGAGCCTGCTTCTCCCTCTCCCTCTGCCTGTTGCTCCCCGTGCCTGTGCTCTCTCTCTCTCTCTGTCAAATAAATAAATAAAATCTTAAAAAAAAATCTGTGCCTAAAATAGTAGTTATGAAATAAAATTTATTGAGTGAATGAATGAAGGAATGAATTTGCCCCTTCAGATATGGTCTTAGAGAGTTTTTCGGGCCTCATATCATTTCACTCAGAGCCTGCCTCTGGTCTTATCCACTCTCTCTATACAGAGTTTTTGGACGGGGGTGAGGGAGAGTGGCAGTAGGGAGGGGCATTAACTCCTCCATAACTTCTTATTGCTCTCAGGATAATTTCCAAGTCCCTTATCTGGTCACTAAAGGCCTATAAGAACTACTACCCACCTTCATATTACACACATCATATCTCCTTTCTCAGATCCTCAGGCTCCATTCAGGGTCTTACCTCAGGACCTTTGCACATGCTATGCCGACTAGAACAATCTTACACCCCCCACCCTGGCCCCCTTGGCCTCCTTAACTCATCTTCGATGACTCTATGTAGTAAGCATCTTTCTCTTGACTTCCCAAACTTGATGTCATTTCCTTCATGATGGGCCCTGGCATTTCTTCTAAGAATTTGTCATTAGACCCCCTTGGTCAGTGCTTTTGGATTCCAGAATTCGATACTGGGAGATAATCTGAACTGGAGGTTTCTTATGAGGGAGGTGGCCAGAGCCCCTTCCTTTTTACTCAAAAAACTGTAGAACCTGGCCCTCCTCCCAGATGTGAGATGTTCTCAATCAAGGGAGGAGTTTGTCTCCCAAGGAGATTTCTTAGCTGCCTTTCAAAGCCTGTCCCATATAGCCCATCACCATGGGTTCTTGGTCCCTTCAGTAACTTCTCACCCTCCAGCTGTCCAGGCTGAGAGCAGGGCCTCCCTGGGGACTCAGAGGAGTTTAGAGGTGCAACCCAGTCTCTCTCTCTGACAACACCCATGTAACACCCACATACCACTCATACATCACTCTTTACAGACAGACATTATTAACTCATTCAGCCCTCACTGCACCCTCTGGGGGAAGGTACTGTTATTATTCCCGTTTTACAGATGAGGAAACTGAGCCTGGGAGGTTGACATGCAAGGAGGCAGCTAAAAGGCGGCAGGCAGGTTTGAGCCCAGTCCCTTCACTAGTGCACCCTCCCCTTCCCTCACTTCCTCATTTAACTCCCAGGCTTCTTGTCTTTCTTTTTGCTCTTCTCCCTTTTCGCCTAAGTAACCCAAACTCTCCTTGTTGTGTGGATGCTTTGTTGTATTCCTCAAGTTCCAGAAATCGTAAGGGCAGTGTTTTGTTTTTTCCCCATCTTTATGATGTAAGGGAGAGAGGAGGGGAAAGGTGGGAGTTTTCCATTTGATTTGCTGGAGGATGGGCTGAGGAGAGGAGGCACATCTCCTCCCAGGGGCCTGAAAGGCTCCATGCGGGCAGGACCCCCTACCTCTCTGACTTCATCTCCTAGCTTCCTGTGTGCAGCCATACTGATTGCATACTTACTAAATTCCTTCCTGCCTCAGGGCCTTTGCACATGCTGTTCCCTCTGCCTGAAATGCTTTTCCTCTCTTCTTCACCCACTTATTGCCTGCTCATCCTGAAGCTCCGGAATCTCCAGGAAGACTTCTCTGATTTCTGAATAGGTCAAATCCCCAGTTATGGTTTTCCGAGTTCTATGTGCCTCTCTTGGATGTCCCTTGTTCCCATTGTAATTTCACATCCATGTAAGCAATCATCTGATTACTACCTGCCCTCCCCTACTCAGAGTGGACTATGAGCTCTCTGATGGCAGGATTTGTCTGCTGTGTTCGTCTGTCTCTCCTGCTCCTGGCATTGTGCTTCCCTCCTTGTAAGCATTCTGTAAAATTGTGTTGGATATGTGTGTGGTGGGGTGGGTGAATGGATGGATGGATGGATGGATAGATGGGTGAATTCAGAGGTTATCACAGTAGGCAGAAAGCAGACATCACACTCCTTTCAGTGGGGAGTGGGCGAGATAGTCTGAAATGTCTAGCTGAGACTCCAACCAGAAGTTTCTTATTGTCCCAAACTGAAAGGAACAAGGGCACCAAATATCTTCACAAATAGCCAGATCTTCTCTGGTGCTCCAAATGTGTTAAATGATCATTACAGTGTCTTTTAAGAGCTTTTTAAAGGCACCTACTTAGGTTCTAAAGGGTGCTATTGAATTTTCCTTAAGCACATGCTGTATATAGAGACTCTAAACCCAGGAAACAGAAGTTCTGAGGGATCCCAGTGAATTTGCCAGAAATGTGGTTTATTTGGAAGCTGTACTACATTTGGGGGCAAGTGAACATCGTTCAGATCTCAGTTGTGCCACTAGTGCCAGTGGCCTTGGAAGGCCACTCCCTTCTCTGAACTGACATTTTCTCCAAAGTCCATCCTGTGAGTACCAAGACCAGCAGAAAGAGAAACCTTTTTCCTGGCTGCTCCAGCAAAAGTTCCAGAATTGGCTCTGACTGGACACACTTTAGCGATGTGCATTTCAGAAATGATTCCTGTAGCCAGAGGAGAACGTAAGTGAGGGGACCTGCTTGGGTCATAGACCACCACTGGGTCCGGGAGAAATACCTAAGATAGGATTTGCTTAATATTCTTCTTTAGATTAATTCACTTATTTTACTTAAATCAAGTTGTTTTAAGTTGGAAATTGGATATTCTGAACAAATGGTACCATTCACCATAAATCATGTTGTGAAATTCTAGCCAGATGCTGGAGCCTGACACCTGCTCTCTTTGGGTCAAAAGGGAAGATGTACATGTGTTAGAGAGGCGTTAAAATCCCATTAGCTTCAAACTCCACTTTCCCCTTCAGGGAGTCCGAAGGTCGGAAGGAGAATTGGAAAGGCACTCGTCATGCTGAATCAATGTGATTTGATGTCTTGTCCCTGTACAGCTACACCAGTCTTGGCTACACGTGGAAATCATCTGAGGATCTTTGGAAGTCCCAATGCCAGGTCACCACCAGACCGATTAAATCAGAATCTCGAGGCGTGGCTCCCAGGGACTGGTACTTTCCAAAGCTCCCAAGGTGATTCTACTGTGCAGGGAGGTTGAGAAATCCGGATTTCAATGCATCTAGTACTGGTGCTGTGTCCCACACTGGCGTGCCTGGGATCCACTGGGCTGCAGGAAGGGGCTCCCTGGGAGACTGCGGTGCCCTGGGCTGGTCAGGGTGTGACAGAGAGTAGGATCCTGTTTCTCCAAGGAATGAACTGAGCAGGAGTCCAGGGAGGGTCATTTAGCACTCACGAATGGGAAGGAAGCACGTGTCCTCCCAGTCCGGAAGGATTACATTCTTGGGACAAAATTCGGCTCTCCTCCTGATCCCAGCCCTGCTATATCTGGCACCCACTGCTTGTTACCTGAACCGGCTGCTACCTCTCTCCATCCATCTGTCCACCATCCCAGACCCAGCTCTGCTGCTCATCAGCTGTGTGGCCTTGAACAAGTCATTCAGCTTCTCTGGTCTTCAGGTTCCTCATCTGCATAATGGGAGCACACTGCTGAGCCCTATGATCCTTAAGGGCATTTCCCCTTTGGGCACCTGTGAGTTTTCACCAGGGAGGCAGCCACAGGCTAACCCCACACCCAAGCCTTTGGTTGGGGGTTCCCAAGCCCTAGCAGAATTCAGATTCCCAGGTCTGTCCGCCAGGCCACAGAATTGAGATCTCTCGTGGCAGCTCAGGATCTACACTCTGACAAGGATCTCGGTTGATGCCGAGGCAGGCAGCCCTCAAAGCACACTTTGAAAGCATCTTGCCTGTGCCTTAGGGTCCAAGCCCCTTAGCCAGAGATGCACCCGTACGAGCCTGGGCCTCCGCACAGCGGCCTCCTTTTTGCAGGTGAGGAACAGGCTCAGGGAGGCCGAGTCGTGTGCCCAAGACTCAGCCAGGGCTGGGATTTGAATGCCGAACCTGCCAAACTCCAAAGCTGGTGTTCTCCTGTTTCTCACTGTCTGTTTTTAAATGGCAACTTTCACCCGTGGCCATCTTTCTCCCTTCCCTGCTTTTAGTATTATTGTTTCTCCGTAGTAATTGTTACCTTCTTGCTTTCCACACTCCTGGCCCACTTGAGTATATGCTCCACGGGAGCAGGGGTTCTGGTCTGTGTACTACAAGCACCTGACTTCGTGCCTGGTACACAGTAGATGCTCAATGAGGGGGTCACTGTGGACCTCCCCAAGCCTCGGTTTCCCCCTGTGTAGAATGGAGCCCTTGGCTCGCCCACCTCAACATGCTGAGCTCAAAGCACAGGTGTTTTGCTCACTATAAAGTGCTGTGCCTAGAGGAGGAGGGTTTAGCTTGGCAGAGGTGAAGGTGAGGAGGGGCCCTGCTCAGGACCGAAGGGTCTGGTGCCTTTTGCCGTGGGGGTGGGGGCCGCAGGCCAGGCCCTCACCTTCCCAAGGACCCTCCGCCCGCTTGCTCCTCCTCCGTCCTACCACCTCCCCACAGGGTCGGATCTCACCACCACCCTCCCAGGGCCCGTCCCGGGGCCTCCCCCGCGGCCCAGCCAGGCTGCTTTGTCTTTCTTCACCTTGTAACTTCATCTGCGCCGTCTGCTGCTGGAGCCGGCCCGTCCTGTCCTGGGTCAGGCCAGCGGGCATATCCGCTCAGAGGACCCAGAGACTGCTGTTCCCCTGCGCTACCCGCGGCACCTCACAGACCCCAGCGTCCCGCAGACGTTAGAGAGGCCCTGTCAGCCCTGATGTGCGACGTGCCATTTTTGGGGGGTGGGGCAGGCTGATTTTTTTGTTTTTCAAACACTGGATGCAGTGACCTGCCCTGGAGGGCGGTGGAAACAGTCTCCCCTCTGTGCCTCTCCTTTCTTCTGAGGGTTGGCCCTGCATGGGGGAAGTGTAGGTCCTGATGAGTTAATGCAATGAAGGGGCCTTAACCACATCCCCTTTCCTGGCTAGCATACCCCACAGCCCCCCCCCCCCGACTGCCTGGGGGATTGCAAACTACAACCTTCCCCTTCCCTGCACGCAGCCTGCAGCCCACGACCCACCGAGTCAGGGAGGCAGAAGCTTGCCCTTCTTACTCGAAGGCCAGACCAACTCTGGGTGCCGTTCACACTCCTGAGCTTCCTGTGGGATCAGGCTAAGGCTAGCTGCCTGCTGAGACCACCGTCCAGCACAGCTCCTGCCCTGCCAGGCCCCCTTCCCGCACTCTCGCTGTCCCCTCAAGGCACTCCCTTGATGCACCTGCTACCTAACAATCCTCCCCTCAGACTCTGCTTCAGGAGACACCCACCTAAGTCCTGAGAGGAAGTGATCAGCGTGTTTAAAACGTCTATCCACGGACAAATGCTAGAGATTGACAACTAAGAATGACCCTCCATCTAGGGCAGCCTGTCCCCTCCCCAGAAGTCCCACCTTTCCCCCATCTCCCCTGCATCTTCAGGAGGGGCTCTCATGGACCCGGTACCCAGAGGCACAGACCCTAGGCCACACCACAGCGTCATGCTGGGCTCAAGCGTTTTGCTTCTTCTGCTGACTTGGTGGGGATGATGGTCAGAGTGGGCTGCAGACCAAGCATCTGTTTGCAGAGGGCGTTTACAGGCTGGCCTGGCCCTCCCTCCCCACCCCCTCTGCCAGGAATGCTCCCCTTCCCCAGTGCAGAAGCTCTGGCAAGCTGGGGCTTTGTATCCCTTTGGCCGGCATTTTCTGAGGTTTCGCCTGGCAGCCTTCCGTGCCGACCTTGGCCGGTGTAACGAAGTTGGGAGAGGCTCCCAGCCAGCTCCCCATTAACGTGGCCTTTGAGAATGCCTCAGGGGCTCCCAAATCTTTTGGGCTGCTCAGATCAGGAAGTAGAGAGGGTGAGCCAGGCAGGGAGAATATGTTAGAGTCAGTGGTGCTAAGGCACGGTGTGACCTTGGACAAGTGACACCCGTCTCCAGGTCTGGGGTCCTCACACTGTAAAGGAGGGCATTGGGCTCTCTGCTGTACCCATTCATTGGAAGAACATTTATGGAGTACTGAGTATATGCCAGGCACTCTTCTAGGTGCTGGGAACATAGCAATAGGCAAAACAGGCAAAGTCCCTCCCTCATGGGATAGAACAGCCCAAGTCGGGAGAATAGAAAGAATGTGGGATTCAGAGTTAGAAGAACTGGGATTTTTGCAACAGACTTATTTGAGCCTCTGTTTTCTCATCTGCCAAATGGGGTTGTTCTGAGGCATTACTGAGATGGGGGATGCAAATGTTCTTGGTAGTAACCACATCAAACATTTATTAAGCACCTACCCTGTGGCAGGTATATGGACAAAGAGACAATGCCCTTACAGTTCTCTCCATGAGGAGCGGTACTGTAATGGTGGCAAGTGGAGGCTCTGGAGCCAGACCAGGTTCAAATCCAACGCGGCCATTTCCTCTGCTGTGTGACCTCAGACAAGCTGCTGGACATCTCTGTGCCTCAGCGTCCCCACCGATCAGAGAGAGGTCATAATTGTATCTAGATTCTCAGGTTGCTGGAAGGATGGACTTGGATTAGGACGGGTACAGCCCTTAAAACATTGCCTGGCACGTAGTAAGCAGTCAATCCAGGGGAGTTAGTACGAGGTGCGTGTCAATCATCCCATTTTACAAAGGAGAAAACTGAGATTTTTAAGTACTTGCCTGAGGTCATCCAGCAAGAAGGAGCTGATGGAGATGTTGAAGGAGCCTCCCCAGGGTCTGGCCCCAGTGCCAGGAGCTCTTTCACCTCCCTTAGCCACTTGGACCTAGCAAGGCCAAGCTGAGCTGCCGACTGAGGCCAAGAAATTTACAGCTTCAAAATACCACGTGGGCGCCTGGGTGCCTCCGTGAGCTCGCATGCACACGCGCGCAGGTGTATGTGTCTGTGCATGCTTGTTTGCCCGCACCTGAGCAGGCGGAACAGTTATCATCAAGAGGAACACACAGTACGATTCCATTTATGTGGGCTCCAGGAGTAGGCAAAACTGAACTCTAGTGCAAGAAATCAGAACAGTGGCTGCCTTTGGGGATATTGACCGGAAGGGGGCCTGAGGGAGCTTTCTGGGTGGTGGAAATGCCCTATACTTAATTGGGGTGGTGGTTACACTGGTGTATCCATTTGTCAAAAGGCATTGCACTGAATGCAGAAAACTTGTATATTTTATTGTGTGTAAATCATACCTCAACAAATAGAGTATAGGGGGGAAAATGATCAGTAAGAGATTTCATTTATGGAGTGCTAACTAACCACACGCCGGGCACTGTTCTTGGCACCACCAGGCGTCTGTCATTTAATCCTGGCAGCAACCCCATGTAGCGTGCCTGTCTGCACACACATGTGCGTGGTCCTGCATCTACCTGTCTGGAGCTCTTTCTGTGCAGGCTTATGAGTGGCTCACAGAGCACACATAGACATTGATTCACTTCCACACTTGGGGGCCTAGGCAGGCACGCATGAGGGTGCACGTGTGTCCACAGATCTGTCCACAGGAATAGATGCTTGCTGGCACCTGTGTGCTACATGCACCCGCATCGGTGAGCCATGCTCTGTGCGCTGTGCTGTAGTTGGATGCGAATGGCATGCCCGTACCCTGGTCTA
This sequence comes from Callorhinus ursinus, assembly GCF_003265705.2. Classification (NCBI taxonomy): domain Eukaryota; kingdom Metazoa; phylum Chordata; class Mammalia; order Carnivora; family Otariidae; genus Callorhinus; species Callorhinus ursinus. The sequence goes on from NW_027397115.1 coordinate 9,047,013, forward strand.
TGTAGACAAATCAAGCACTGTTAGCAGACAATAATGGCAGGGGATTGACAGCCAGCCGCCTGTGCCAGGAAGGAGTGGGGACTCCTAGGCACCGGGCAATTAGCGTCTCTAAAGGGCATCTCGGCTGAATGGTAGCTAATTTGCAGATATGGCCCCATCAGCCAAGCACAGTAGGGAGATGACGGGCCTCCCCAAGGATTTGTGAGCTGCTCTTGGCGGCAGGTTTTGCTCAGGGAGGAGCCCACATGCTAAGCGAGTTAACAGAGCCTGCCTGCCCACACCATTCCTGCTTCTGCAGAGGACCTGAAGGCTCAGAGAGGGTGAGCAAGTTATCCGGATTAAACAGCCAGTAGGCCAGTAACCCAGGGACTGAGCCTGGGTTTCCAACTTTGCAGGCATTGTGTATCTCCCAACGAGGACTCGCACCCACAGGCAGCTTTCATGATTTTCTGCCATTTCCTTTTCACTAAAGGTACACTATTTTGTTAGTATTTTTCCCTTAACTGGCTCAATTTTTAAATTTATGTAAGTTTATTATGAAAGGAACCTGCCTTTAGTGGAAAGCTAGTATCTGATACCCATAAAGTGAAGTAGGGACCAACTGTCCCTATCCCCATTTGCCTGGGACTGAGGCTGTTCCCTGGGCATGGAACGTTTCCGTTTTAAAATCAGGATGGTCCTAGCAAACCAGGTTGAGTTGGTCAACCTAAATGGAAGACAAGTTTAGAAATGAATAACATGAAAATGAACTAGATCATTAAACTGTAAGTGGCCGTTGCAGCCCGCCACAGGCTCTGAACCTGGGGCCTGTTCTCTGTGCTAAAAACGGAGTTTGGGGGCGCCTGGGTGGCTCAGATGGTTAAGCATCTGCCTTCGGCTCAGGTCATGATCCCAGGGTCCTGGGATCGAGTCCCGCATCGGGCTCCAAGGAGCCTGCTTCTCCCTCTGCTTCTCTCTCTCTCTCTGTCATGAATAAATAAATAAAATCTTAAAAAACAAAAAAACACGGAGTTTGGTTAGGACTGGGAGCATCTCTTTGCCTGTAGTCTCAGCCCCAGCGCTCACTCTGATTGGCTTGAGTCAGTGCCCAGTCTGAGCCGATCGTCATTGCCGGGGGAATGCACAGCTCTGATTGGCCAGGGCTGGTGGGTCGGCCTCACGTAAGCCAGGTGGCTCCAGAGTGGAGGCACGATTTCCCAAAAACCTGTGAGGAATTTTTACCAGAAGGAAGCCACCAGACAGGCCTGAAACAGCAGATGACCCCTCTGCCCTCGCAGGCCCTGGCTCTCAGTCTGCCTCCCTCAGTCTCCCCATCTCTGAAATGGGAGGGTTGAGGACAGTTCAACTGGGTGATCCCTAAGCATCTTCCAGGCTTGACATTAGGAGATTTGTCTTCCTTGGAACAATCATTATTGGAGTTTGGTGGTGGTTGTTACTGTCTTTCTCCCTCTTACTTGCTCAGAGTTGGATGAGAAATGGGAGGTCATGAAAGGAGCATAAGACATTTCCAGGTTCATACTGGGGGCAAGTCACTTCACTTCTCTGAGCCTTAGCTTCCTCATCTCTCAGATGGGGAGAACAATAGCATCTATTTAGAAAGGCAGTGATGAAGGTTAAAATTGGCCAGAATAAAAAACAACAACAACAACAACAAATCACTTTGGTAAAGGAAATATGTCTGCAGGGGTGACTTTGGGTGCAAGAAACAGTAAGTCCAATCAAACCGACATAGACAATAAAGGGCATTTATTGGATGGTGTAACTGAAAAGGCCCAGTGAGGTTTGATCCAGGTGGCGGAGGGGGTCAGGATGTCTTCACAATGTCTACGATCCACTCTGCTATGCCCTTCTCTGTCAGTTTTGTCCTTGGGCCGGTTGCCCTCCTGGGAGCCCCAAAGGTAAGTCCAGGAATCCCATTTGCACACCGTGTCATCCAGAAGAAAAGAGAACTCCCAGCATGCCTGTGGTCTCAGAAGCCAATCCGATTGGACGAGTTTAAGTCACGTGCTCCACTCGGACCAATCTCTATGGCTGGAGGGCGCAATGTGCGTATCCTGGGGATGCAATGCACTGATCGGTTTATTCTGGAAAGGAATGCGCTGATCGGCTTATCCCTGGCAGAGGGGAGTTGGCTTCTTCAAGACCAGCTGCATCGCCAGCCGAGCCGGGAGACCTTGGGAGGGGAAAATGCATGCTGGAAATTAAGCTTACCAGACGTGACGTATCTGGTGATGACAGTGATGAAAGAGCTCTCAGGGACGTCTGCTTCTTGTCCTTCACTGTCATTTAACGCAAGGGGGAAACTGAGGCTCAGAAGAGGCTGGCTCCAGATGGGTGTCACCTAGAAAATGTAGACTGATATCTGCCTTTGGCCGAGTTGCTGTAAATCCCCACTGAAATAATAATACCACTTTGAGAAGGGGAAGGAAGGAGGAAAGACTAAAATAAATGCCTTGCACACCTACCATGTGCTAGATTTTGTGCACCTTCATGTCGTTTACTCCCGTAGCCACCTTGGAGAGGCTTCTGGCATTGCTTCCGTTTTAGACGGGAGGCATGGAGACCAAGCGGGCAGAGATGGCTCGGGTTACAGGCTAGGAGGCCGTGCCGCAGGGGTGCGAAGCTACGTGTGTTTGGATTCTGATAGGGCCACTTGCGTTTAGTGTGTATCTACTGTGTGCTAAGTGCTCCCCCCCCCCACCCCACAACCATCTCTTACTTGAGAAAGAGGGTCAGTGGGTTGGCCCCATTTTGCAGATGCCCCATCTGCCCCTAGGAGGGTGGCATGTTCTCAGAAGATATCAGAGATTCCTTCTTGGCTGCTAGAAACGGTCTGTTTTTCAAATTGTCTTTGCCAACGGGGCCTGTATGACTCCTTTTCTGCTCTTTCTGTCTCCTGCTCCCCATCCCCCCACCTACCCCCCCCCCTTTTCTGGCCTGGCAGCTCCCCACTGGGAGCTTCTAAGATTTCCAGGTTCCTGGTAACCAGCCCTGGGGCTGGGTGAGGAAGTTTTTCTGCAGACACCCAGGCCTTTGTCTCCCTGGGCCCCAGGGCTCAGCCCCGCCCCCTCCCCCCTCCCCTACCCCCCCTTAATAGCTCACCCCCGTCCCCGCACTGGTTTTGTGCCAATGTTTGGGCTGCTAGGGCCCTGGCCAGGCTCGAAAAAGGAATTATTTCGGTCTCCTTGCATAGTTCTCAGCCCAATTCCCAAAATGGGAAGTGGCCTGGGAGGGCCTCCCAACCCCCAGCTCCAGGGGAGGAGGGAGGAAGGGAGAACTTGGCGGAGCAAGGAGGAAGGAGGGGGCCCGGCAAATGACTCCACACATGCCCCCCAGCAGACACCGACACACATACTGCAGCCCCTTCTCTAGCCCTGCGGCCTAGAAAAACAGTAAGCCTTTGGGGCAGTGTGTTCAGTGCGCTTCAGAGGGAGAAGGGGTGGCTCTGGGGAGGGGCACAGTGTAGTGCGGATGAAGAGGTGGGGGAATGTGTGTGGACCTCATCTCCATAGCTCAAAGAACACCTGGGTTAAGGAAAGGAGGACACACACGGGAAAACTGCCTCAAGCCCTGCCTGGGGGATGGGCAGCTAGCCCACCCAGAATGCTTTGTTCTTGGCCCCAGAGCCTGGTCCTCTTCCCTCCTCTTCTAGGAAGCTTTCCCTGACTGCCTACAGGGCTGGGTCAGGGTCTTTTGAGGCATGTTCTGACCCCAGTTATTGGTGAGCTCAGGACCACCTGTCCTATTTCACAGCATCTTTCACGGGTCCAGTGACCGCTCTGCTCAGCCTGGATGTCACTATAATGACCAGCTGGGTCACTGGCCAGGGGGCAGGGTGGGTCTGCCTGGCAGTGTCGGACATCGGATTTGTCCCCACACCACTGACTGACAGAGTGTCCAAATGACTGGCTAGGCAGCTGCCTGCCTGCCTGATGATCTGTCCAACTAACAAACTGATCACATGTCTAGATCATTGTCTGTCTGTCCTTCTGCCTGGGTGTTTGGTTGACTGGGCGAACGGCTGTCTGGCTGTGTCTTTCTGTCCACATAGGTGTCTGGCTGACTGCCATGCATCTGACTGAACCGGTGATTGGCTGTTCGTCTGTTCGTCTTCATGTCTGACCGAATGGATGCAAAACTGACTAGCTCCCCACCTGCCTGCGTTGTCGGCGCTCCGACCACATGGGTGCCTGACCGGCGGTCTGTCTGCCTATCTGACGGGCGGTCTGTCTGCCTATCTGACGGGCGGTCTGTCTGCCTATCTGACGGGCTGACTGGCTGCCTATCTGACTGGCTGACTGGCTACCTATCTGACTCGCTGTTGTATCTAACTAATTAGATGCACAACAAATTGCCTCTCTGGTCCATTTCCTCGTTTAAATGCCTTTCTGAATGTCTGATTGGCCATCTGTCTGTCTGCTTGGGTGTCAGACCCAGTGACTGAATGACTGACAGATGATCTGCCTGTCTCTGTCTGTCCAACTGGCTGACAGTCTATCTGTACTTAGATGAATGACTCAGTCTGTTTCTCCATCTCCTGGTCTGACTGACTGACTGCCTGCTAGCCATCTCCATGTCTGACTGACAGGATGACTGAAAGCCTGATTGTCTGACTGTCTCTCTGCTAGGGGTCTGTTGTATCTAAGGATGATGACAGAAAGTCTGTCCATCTCCTTGTCTGTCTGACCATGTGTCTGATCAAGTGGATGACTGACTGCCCATCGCCTCTCTCTGTAGCCGACTGACAAGATGGCTGACAGGCTGACCAGCTGTTTTTCCACCTCTTTGTCCCCCTGACTGGCTCACGGGGTATTTGACTCCTGACTCTCCAAGGAGGATGCAATTCATGGGCTGTAGGTAGTGGTAGGGTTTGGATAACGCACAGCTAGGACACCCCCACGCTTCTCTCCTTCACTCTATGGCTCCCCAGCCCTCCACTCTCAAACCAGAGGAACTAAAGTCTTTTCCAGAGATGGGCGGGGAACTGGCCAGAAAACTTAGCATCTGCTCAGTGTCCTCGATTTCAAATGTTTGCACTCTATGAGTAAGGAAGGCATGATGAATGTGTGTTTCTCACCCCATTCCCCAGCCCCGTTTTCAGGGAACCCCCCCCCGGGGTCTTAAGGAGGCAATTTCGATCCTCGAGGAGGCCACAAGGACATTCTCCTGACGTGTCAAGCCCTGCCAACCTTGGAGGCACCTTGGGGGGCCCCCGTTACAAATCTTGACAGTCTTGTTTAGACATTGGGACTGATGCCCAGGATCGGGGGCAGAGGGCCCCCTGGGAGGACAGGCTCCCTGGGTCAGCATGGCTCCGGCGTCAGGAGCTCCACGGCCGCTCAGAATGAAGCTGAGCCAGGGCAGAGTGAGTAAGGCTTTGCTGGGAGGGAGAAGGCACAGTCCTTCCCTGCTGGGGGCACTTCCTCCTGATAATAGAATTCTGCCCAGCTGCTGGGCGGGCTGCTGTCTGACCTCCCTTCCTTAAAGACGGAAGTCTGCTGATGAATTTTATTCGGGGATAAATATTTGCATGAACATGGGAGAAGAAGATGGGCAAGGAGAAATAGGAGGAGTCTGAGAGCCTCTGGACAGGAAGGGAACTCCCAAGAATTTAGCTCTGCCTCAACTCGTGTCCTTGTCTTTCTTAGGGCTCCCTGCACCCCCCAGATTGGCCCTTGGAGACAGCAGGCCTGACGTTCCTTGCACAGGTGGAAGGGATGACTGGTCCCAGCTCTGGGGGAAAGAGGGCATTCCAGGAGTTCTCCAGACCCCTGGACAGTGGACGGTGGACAGTAGCATTTGGAGATGGCTGTGTATCTGAGATCAAAGTAAAACTCAATGTGTGACCAGGATCAGGGCTCAACCAGTGAGAAGGGTCAGTATTTAGTGTGTGACCTGGGTCATGGCTCAGCCTAGGATCAGGTCTGTGATCTGATCCAGAGCTCAGACTGTGACCAAAGTCAGGGCTCTGTTGTGACCAGGGTCATGAGGGAATCTGTGACCAGAGTCAGGGTTCAGTCAGAATAAAGACACAGGTCAGGGCTCATTCAGGGGCTGGGATTATATTCAGTCTGGATCCTTGGCTGTAAGAGTCAACTGAGGTCCTTAACCCCAAAGGACAGAAGGGCAGAGGGGCCGGTATGCCCCTGCTGGTTCCTGCCCACCCTTATCCCTCTTCCCCCCAGGCTCTGAGGGCATAGCCGAGATGCTTCGCAAGCCCCAAGGACAGGTGAGGGCGCAGAGGGTTGTTCTCCAGTCCTCGCGTGTTCCGCTGGAGGTGGGGGCAGAAGGCCATCCCTCACGTCTGGGGGAGGGTGTGGGGACTGAGGACTGCTTCTGATGAGCAGGGAAGAGGAGGAAAAGGGGAAGAAAGTCATGAAAGGAAGTAGTTACAGTGTGGGGCCTGAAGCAGACTACCTGGGTCTCAGTTCTGGTCTGCCACTTACTAGCTGTGTGATCCTGAGTAAGCTACTCATCCCTTCTGTGCCTTCGAGTTCTTCTCTGTAGAATGGGGACAAAAGTAGTATTTACTTCATAGGGTTGTTGTAAGGATTAAAGAAGCTAACACATGTAAAGTCCCTACAGAGTGCCTGGTTGGTTGTAAGTTCTCAATCAGTTTTAGCTGTTCTTATTAGCTCCAGAACCCCGCAGGGGCCACACTCTGTGAATAGTCCAGGTAGAAGTCACGTCAGCGAGAGAGGGCGAGAGCCCAGGCTCCAGCTCCCCAGATCTGTAGGCCACCCCTCTGTCAGGTTCAGATGCCTCCAGAGTCCCCTCCATTGTAACAGTAATGCACCTGTAGTTACTTCTCTAACGGCTGTCTTCCCCCCCCCCCCCCCCCCCCCGCCAACGAGGGCGGTTTCTTATCTTTTTTGCTTCACCACTGTGTCCTCAGCACCCAGCACAGTACTTACACAGAGCAGGTGCTCAGGAAACAGTTCCTGAATATGTGATCATACTAAAAGCAACCATTTACAATGGACCAGGCACTGCACTTGGCCTTCCCTCTAATTTTTTGGTTCAGTCTTTTAAAAACTGAGAATTAAAAGCGATGCATCCAGATAGTGAAGACTGATTTAATTAAACGCTCCTGAAGGGTCTGCCACGGAAGGATAGGAATCTCACCCCACCTCTCCAGTTTCAGAAGCGGAGCCTTTCTTGTGCAGCCTTATAAAATCCTCACGTGTTTGTATGTTCGTATGCACGTTCCACCGGGTCCCCGGAAATGGGGATTTGAGTCTGGTTTGTCCATGCTGTCCTCCCACTGCTTAGAACAGTGTCTGGCAAGTAGTAGGCTTTCGATAAGGATATGTTGAAAGTTCAATTTTTTTTTTCTAATACCAGTGGGATTACGTCATATATGCTGCTCCGTACCTTGCTTTGTAACTATAAATAAGTTAATAAATCTTAGAGATCTTTCCACATCAGCAAAAACACATTAAGCTCATTTGTTTTAAGAGCGACATAATCTTCCATGCTGGGGCTGTACCGTAATTTATTTAACTAGACCCTGCATTGAAGCAGTTTCTGGTTTTCATTTTTCCTTACCCGTGACGATGACACTTTACTTCAGCTTCGCGCCTCCATTCTGCAAGCAGTTATCTCTGATTTTGGCTCCGAAGACTGCATCTCAGAGAGGGTAAGACGCTTGTCCAGGGCACACAGCTGACCTCCAAACCCACCCTACGACCTGCATCTTTTCTCTGCTGCCCACCAGTGACCCTCGCTGAGTTTGCCCATCATTCACAACTCAGAGAAGGCTGCCCGGTGACACTTCCATCAAGTGACAGGCATGGTTCCCCCCACAAAGTTCTCTCAGCCTTTGGCAGTGCCTCCCAGGAGCCAAAGCTGGGCTCAGGAGGCTAGCAGTCCCCAGATGGACCCAGAATCCATTCCTCCAGAGCTGTGGTTAGGCAGCCGTTCTCAGCCAAGGGCAATTTGGGAGACTTGGCAATGTCTGGGACATTTTTGGTTGTCACATCAGGGGAATGGGTACTACTGGCATCTAGTGGGTAGACGGCAGGAATGTTGCTACACATCCTACAGTGCACAAGACAACCCCCCACAACAAAGAACGATCCAGCCGCAAATGTCTACAGTGCCGTGGTAGAGAAATCCTGTGTGAAGGGCACCAGACTTTCCGGGGTCCAGTCCCTGTCCTGCCACTTAGTGGCTGAGTGAGCTTAGCCAAATTGTTTAACCTCTCTTGCCTCCTCTGTATATTGGGGATAAGAATAGTCCCTCTCTTCCAGATTTGTATATATTGTATTTGTAAAGCACTTTGTCAAGAGCCTGACCAATGTAAGCTCTCAATATATGAAACCATAATTGGAATCATTGCCCTGAGAATCTGGGTGTCAGAGAGCTGGAGGAAGATGTGATCCACAGAGAAAGCAGGGCAACCGGCCTGTTCCCTCAGCGTGGCCTCCCCCAGGGATTGTGACCATAGTCCACAGATAGAAATAGAACCCCCTGGATGCGGTTGACCTCTGATTGGTCAGGAATGGAGGAAAAATCGCTCAGAAGACTGTTTCCATTTTAGGGGCTGAAAAGCAGCTCCCAGGAGACCCTCAGACATGGCGATTTTCCAGGAGCTGAGCACTCAAGGGTCCTAGAGATCAACAGCTCCAAGCTGTCCATTTTACAGATGGGGAAACTGAAGCCCAGCAAGGAGGCAGGACTTGCTCACACAGCAAGGCAGTGGCAGACGTGAGCTGGAAGCCAGCCTCGGACACATGTGGGTTTCTCCACAGCTCCACTCTAAAGGCCCCTCTCGGGCACAGACCAGTACCCAGTCATATTCACTCCTTCCCTCTCTGCTGAGAGGCCCTGGACTCCACCCTACATAGAAAGCAATGTCATAGAAGTATTTCTAAGCACAGCTGCGGTATCAGACAGAGCCTGGTTTGAATCCCAGTTTGACCATTACCTGCAATGCCCTTGGGAAGGCCACGTACAATTCCCTGAGCGTTATCATATTTTGTTGTTGAAGGGATTGGAGACAGTGTGTTAGGTAGACTAGCACGTTGCTGGTAGAAAGCAAGTCGGCCAAACCTCTTTCATTCAGCAATTCTACTCCTTTAGATATACCCTCACATGTGGGGAATGAAATAGGTACCTGGATAATCTTTGCAAATTTGAGAACAATCCACATTGTAGCCCAAGAGGGGACTGGCTGAAGGCTCTTTGGGGCATCTGTACAAAGTTTTGACACATGAATTAAAAAGCCTGGGCAGCTCTGTGTGTACTGATTTGTAACAACCTCCGACATACATCATTAAGTGAAGAAGTAAGATCCCGAAGGGTGGGCATAGTGTATGCTACCATGATTGTGGGGAAGAAAGAATATAGATAAATATAAATGCTTCTGCATGCACAGCACATCCAGTTAGGAAGGCATGTAGCTGCAAGGGGCAGAAAATTCAACGAGTGATGGCTTGAACAAACACAAGTCCACAGCTGCTCAAGGACTCGGGCACCCGCCTCCTTCCCCCTGCCCCATTCTGAGCATGTGGCTTTGATCCTCCTGCTCTCAAGATGGCTGCTCTGTCTCCAGGCATCAAGCCCACATTCCAGGCAGGAAGAAAAAGGAAGGGCAAAAGGAAAATAAAAAGACAAAAATCTTCTCTTCCAGTTGCCTTGTCTTGTGGGGGTGGGAGGGCTTGAAAAGGATGCCCTGCTTAGGGACTTGTATCTACATTTTACTGTACAGAACTGGGTCCCATGGCTGCTCCTAGTTGCAAGGGAGTCTAGGAACATGAGTATTTTTATCTGGACACATTGCCACCTGAACAAAATTAGGGTTCTCCTAGGTGGAGAATGGATATTGGGTAGGCAAGTGGGGACTGCCACTCACAGTCCATCACTGGGAGGAGCCATCAGAAAGTGGGCATGGTAATCGCCTGGGGGAGGGGGAGGGAAGCTGAATGACAATGGATGGGGACAGAAGAGTGATCCCCCTTGTAACTGGATATCCCTTTGTACCTTTCTGATTTTCAAACCGTAGGCATGTATTACCTTTTCAAAAAAAACAATTTGGGTTAAAAATACAATTTTTTAAAAGGCAATGCATACAAAATGCCTGGCACATAGTAATAAGCACGTAATAAGACCAGCTTTCCATCTTTAATCACTTCGCATCAGATGTAGATTACATTCCCAGCTCTGTCGCAGCTAAGTTTTGTGACTTTGGGCATATTTCTCCCTCTTTCTGTGCTTCCACCTCCTTGAACAAGATACAGATAATATATTCTTTCAGCGGCTGGCAGGAGAATTCCTCCCAGGAGCCCAGTGCAGTTGGGGAGATGGCTTCTCAAGACCTCTTGAAATGCGTGAGCCTCTGTGGGGGGTGGAGGGCTGGGGCCTGGGCTTCCCAGAAAGGGGGTGGGATTGTGCTACAGGAGACAATGAGGGGAATTTGGTGGTGGGAGTAGGGTGAGGGAAGAGAGTCAGCTCTGGGTGGGTGTCCTTTCCAACATGACACCCCTCCCCTAGGGACCCACCAAATACCCCTCACCACTGACTGGAATACAGCCACACAATAATAGTAACAGCCAATACGTATGGAGCGCCAGGCAATGTTCTAAGTGCTTTTACATACATTAATTCATTTAACCCTGGCAACAGTCATTGGAAGCAACTACTATTATTATCCCCATCTTCTAGATGTTGAAACTGAGTTGTTGAGTCTGCCAGAATGATGATGAGTTGGGTGGGGTGGGGTTTCTCATGGAAATTGATAGCAGGGGCTGAACCAGGGCCCGGACGGGGTCAGGACAGTTGGACTCAGGGGATCGAAGCAGCAAGGACCTGGAGTCTACAAGGCTATGGGATTTTTCAGAGTTCTGGGCAGGTGGATGCAGGATTGACCTGGGAGAATGTGAGGAGTTCAGACTGTTCGAGGAAGGCCCACTCCCAGCTGACAGCTAGTTCACGTTACATGGCAATCGGTATGCCTGCAAATGTCAGGGCTGTGGTGTGGATGGGGCAAGACCGCAGATGCGATTGTCCGCTGACCACTTCTCCACCCCTCCAGCTCCACTTCCGCCCCCTGGGCCGAGCCCCCATCATCTCTCACCTGGTCTGTTGCGGTAGCCTCCCTCCCGGTCTCCTATCTTCCATCCTGCCCATGCTCCCCCTGAAGTCCATTCTCCATTCGCAGCCAGAGGGATCCCGCGAAGACTGTAGTGAGAACACGTCCCTGTTCTCCTTAAAACCCTCCCGTGGCTCCCACCTCGCTCAGAATAGAGTAGCAGTTCCTACCACAGCCTACCAGGCCTTCCATGATCCAGCCCCTGCCAATTCTCTGACCCCATCTCCTACCACCCTCCCTCTGGCTCCTTATGCTCCAGCCCCACTGGCCTATTGCTCTCACCTCAGGGCCTTTGCTCTTGCTGCTTCTCCTGGTGCTCTTCCACTAAGCATCTGTGGCTCCCCCTACCTCTTTATTCAGATCTCTCTTCAAATGTCACCTCCTCAGAGTGGTCTTCCTGGGCCATGGTGCCTCTCCTCTGCCATCTAAAGCAGCTCCATCCCCATCCACTACACTATTCCCTTCCTGCTTTATTATTCTTATCATCATGAGTCAAATTACACTTTTATATGTTCTCTTGTCTCCTCCTTGTTAACTTCCTGACAAGGTAGAATTTTTTTTTTTTTTTTTTTTGGCTCACTTGGCTCATAAAAGACACTTTACAAACATATTCTGTCTACTTATACATACATACAACAGCTTTGTTGAGATATTACGGGGGGCGGGATGTATAATTCACCCATTTAAAGTCTACAATTCGGGCGCCTGGGTGGCTCAGTTGTTAAGTGGCTGCCTTCGGCTCGGGTCATGATCCCGGGGTCCTGGGATCGAGCCCCCGCATTGGGCTCCCTGCTCCGCGGGAAACCTGCTTCTCCCTCTCCCACGCCCCCTGCTTGTGTTCCCTCTCTCGCTGTGTCTCTCTCTGTCAAATAAATAAAATCTTTTTTTTTAAAAGTGTACAATTCAATGCTTTTTAGTATATACAGAGCGTCCAGCCATCACCATAATCAATTTGGAACATTTTTATCACCCCCAGAAAGGAACCCCATATCCATTAGTAATCACTCCACATTTCCCCGCCAGCAGATATCCCTGCTCTAGGCAACCACTAACATTTTTTCTGTCTCTTGGACTTACCTCTTCTGGACATTTCATAGAAATGAGTTATATAATATGCAGCCTTTTGCATCTGGCTCCTTCCACTTAGCATAACGTTCTCAGGGTTCATCATGTATCAGTACTTTGCTTCTTTTTTATGGCTGAATAATATTCCACTTGTATGGATAGCACACTTTTTGATTCTCCTTCATCACTTGATGGATATTTGGGTTGTTTCCACTTTGGGTTATTATAATGTTGCTGTGAACACTTGTATCCGGTTTTTGTGTAGACATAGTCTTTTATTTCTCTTGGGTATCTACCTAGGAGTAGAATTGCTGGGTCATACGGTAACTCTGTGTCTGACCTTTTGAGGGGCTGACAGACTCTTCCAAAGTGGCTGCACCATCTTGGAGTTCTGCATCCTGGCCCACACTTGCTGTCGTCCGGTTTTTTACGCTAGCCATCCTACTGGGTGTGAAGTTCCTAGTGCTTTTGATTTGCATTTCCCTGTGAATCCAATGACGTGCTGTGAGGTGAGGGCTCCATACAGGGGTCAGCTCCCCTCCAGGCCAAGGCAGGCCTGAAACCCGGAGCCTGGGTGACCCTCAGACTGTTGTTTAAGGCCGGGCAGCCTCCTAGGTCAGGCCAGGCCAGCCCTCCATGCTGACTCAGTTGGCTGGTGGCCAGCTGGGTGGGAAGAGCCCTGGTGGGCGCCAAGCCTGCCACCCTGGGCAGGTCTGGGCCACTGACCCAGAGTTCTGGGTCACAGAACTCTGGGAGGGACTCCCCTCCTTCCTTCTGCTCCCCAGCTTCTGCGGGGGCTGCCATACCTCCTTTGTACAGGTGAGGAAAGCAAGGCTCAGAGAGGTGATCTCCGGGCCCCCTGCACACCAGCTGAGCCCTGTGCTAACTCTGGGGTCCAAGGTGACTGAGACAAGGGGCCAGCCCAATGGAGCTCACCCTCTAGTGGGAGAGACGGGCAGCACCAGGTAGACAAACATGCAAGATAATTTCAGGAAGGGGTGAGTGCAATGAAGAAAAACAAAGGAAAGGGGATCCGAGTGGCACGTGGAAGGGCTGCCAGTTTAGATGGTAGTAAGAGTGCTGGTCACTTTTGCAGTGTTTACTGAGTGTCAGGCGCTGTTCGAAGCACTTTCCAGATCTTACCAGGTGAGGCAGTCAGAGAAGGCCTCTCTGTTACAGGGAAGACACATCATGCTGCCTCAACACACACATGCTTTGTGGTCCTTGAATTTAAACCAGAAAAACAAGTAGCCACGTAAATAGCTGCATGAGGGTGCTCTGGAAGTAGAAGCAGCAAGTGCAAAGGCCCTGAGGTGGGAATGCCTTTGATAGATTCTGGGAACACTAGGGAGACCAGTGTGCTGGCCTGGAGTGAGTGAAGGGAGGGTGTAGGAGGTGAAGTCAGCAAAGTTGGAGGAGGCACAGATCAGGGTGCATGACCTTCCAGGTTGAACAGTGGCAGAACTCAGGTTCTAACACAAGCCTCGGGACTCAGCCCAGCACTCTACCGGGGCCATACGCTCCTCTTCTGTCACCCACGCTCTCTATTCCATTCACAGGAGAAGACATCCTAGGGGTCTGTGGGCCTTCTGCCTAGAGGCTGGGAAGAGGCAGTAGGACCCACCTTTCCCTTCCCTGCTCTGGTCCAACATCAGCCTTCACTGAAGCCCCACTCTGCCTCTTCTGCCACTGCCTGGCTGTGTGGCCTTAAGCAAGTGACTTTACCTCTCTGTGCCTCAGTCTCCTCCTCTGCCTGAGGAGATAATTCTGGAACCCATCTCAGAAGATTGGTGTGAGCATTAAAATAGGCCCGGATATATCAAGTGCTTAGACCAGCACCTAGCAGGTACTTGAGAAATTTGGGGATTTTATTATTTTGACTGTTATGATTCCGGTTTGTTTTTACTTTTGACCTGTGATGTTTGCAGTTGGCAGGGGTGGGGGAGCTGATGGTCAGCATAACTTGGAGGCAGGGGTCACTGTGTCCAGGGGAAGCTGGAGGAGGGAACAGGGAAAGGGTCCAGGGCACAGCCCCTGGGGAGGGAGTCAGCCCACCCACCGGGTGGCCAGCCTGGCCCAGATGTCCACTGGGAGAGCCAGGGGTCCTCTGATACTGCAGACCAGACACTAGAGCAATGAGCGAGCGAACCCTGAGTGGGTGGGCTTGATGGGCACCTGCTACGTGCCAGGGACAGCGGTCGACCAGAGGGTCGCACATCAGGGCAGTTCCCCCCCACCACTGCCACACCCACTGTCAGCCTTGGCCAAGGACGTGGGACTTCTGCAGTAACACTGGGCTCCCTGCTCAGAAGGGCCCCACGCTTTGTTTAATACTCTGCTGTCACTGTCTTGAAACTCGATAATTGCTGAACACGGGGCCCTGCATTTTCATTTTGTAACGGGTTCTGCCAACAATATATCCAGTCCTGGCTGACAGAAGCTGGGCAGCCCCCCTCCCTGGCCAGAGCCAGCCCTAATGGATGCTTTCTTTCTGATGGAATTTAAGGACATTATTTGATCTAGCTAGCCTCATCAAGTGCCTCGTGAGTTTTCTCAGGTCAAGAAAAGCATTTATCCTTTAGAGGAATGGGAAAGCCCAGCAAGGGGAGGGGGGGGGCGGGCTGATGGTGCACTTGGCAGGGGGAGCTGAGGAGGTCGTGTTACTCTGTCTCCCCTGAGATTTTCAAATAAATCATGCTTCTGACTCCCAGGAGCCCAGAAACTCCTGCAAAGGAAGGGAAGTAACACCCCTGTTTACCACTTTGTGTCAAAAGCTTCCACTGATGTTATTTCACTTAAATGTCACTATTATTAATTATTATTGTTCACCTTTTTTGAACAGGATGAAACTAAGACTCCATAAAGCAGGGCTGATTCCTTAAGATGCCACGGTTAGGGGCGGAGGGGGAGGAGACAGAGAAAGAGAGAAGGGATGGAGGCATGGCAGAGGAGGGGGCAGCAGAGCGCAGGGCCATGGGATGATTTCCTGGGCCCTGGGGCACTTTTGTTTTTCTCTATAAAAAATATTTAAGCTTATATTTTATAGCTGCATTGGTATAAAGACAAATATATACATACTACCTATTAAAACATTTTCTGCAGTCTAAAAGTTCATTCCCCCCCCCTCTAATTATAAAAGATAGGAAAACATTGGGGAGGGGACCCCGGGTATCTGTGAGTTCTAGGCTCAGTGTCTCCTGTGCCTAACGGGGAGAGGTAGGGAGGGAGGAAGAAGGCGGAGGAGGAAGGCAAGGGACTGTATCACATACCAAAGCCATCAGGGCTGTAATGAAAAATGATGGGCACCGTTACCTTTTGCTGCCATTAATGCAGCTATTTACCCCCAGTAAAGTGACCTTAATTTACAAGGCATTATGACTAACCCCAGATGATTATGGCCATTAATATTTATGGTTGACACTCCCAGAAGGGGACCTGGGTGCTAATTGGCACTCCTCTCTGTGCGTCTTTTCTCAATGAGGCTTCCAATTTCTGCTCTGTTCTGGGTTTTAGCCTCTCAGTCTCAACGGGAAATGTTGCGTGGGGCATTTCCTTATTTCTGGCTGATTCTCATTTCATTGCTTTATTTCCTCCGGATTGTGTAAGCAGCCTAGAAACATGCGGATGCGCTGGGGCCTCCAGGATACTGACAAAGGGCTGGGTCATGGCTGAGGGGAAGCTGGCTGCGTAAGCTGCAGGGAGAGTCTGCTTTTGCCCAGAGGAAGTGAAGGGGAAGGCGGGCGCTGGGGAATGTGTACATTTGCCCAGAATCGGAGCCCCGCTCAGACTCCCACGCCTTCCTCTGTCTCTAATCAAACATTTTCTGGTCTTTTTACATAAGATGGAATCTAAACCAACCCCCCACCCCCAAGGCCCCATCTCTGGTTTGGTTGAACACACGGGGGTGTTTGGGGCATCTGCCTTTGGGGGCCAGATTGGAGAAGGCAGATCACACTCCTCCCCCTTCTTGCCTTAGGTTTGGGGGTGCCGGAAGCTGATGTTGCCTGAGCTGAGAAAGGAGATGTACTTGTCATCTCTGCATTTCAGGTGGAAGATCTGTTTACAAATGGCAATGTGTTGCCATGGCCACTGAGGGCTTCCTTCTGAGAGAGGGGGACGTGCCCTGCCTGGGGTCCCTGCGTGGCCCTGCCCACTCACCTCATGCCCCATCGACTGGGTCTGGGTTGCAGTCTCAGAACGCCTTTGGGGCTAGGCAGGCCTGTACGTGAGGGCCCTGGGGTAGAATGGAGCCCTGGTATCCCTACTGAAGGGACAGTTGGCGGCCAGCTCTGGTGAATGGCTGCCATGCAGAAAAATGGGTACAATGTCACCAAACCTTCTGATTACCCAAGAGACATGGGAAATTTGGATAATAAGCACATTGTCCCAATTATTTTTATTGTCGGCAAAGAAGGCAAATAATACATTTTTTTTTAAAGAACTGAGTGGGCCAAACAAAACATGGTCATGGACGGCCATTTTGGCTTCCATTTTGCAATCTGAGCAGGGCATGTCACTGACAAAATGGCGGCCCACTCAGCATCCTTTTGGGGTCATGAGGGAAGGCAATCCAGAAAGACAGCTTTGTAAGGAGGTGGGACCCAAAATAGACTCAGATTTAGCAACTATAACTGATTAGCCAAATCATGTGTCTCCAAATGATCATTCCCAGATCTACCAGTTGGTGTTGATCCAGGTTTAGGAAAGGAGCACATGGATTCTGGCCTGCATCTGCCCCCAACTTGCTGAGTGACCTTGGACTATGATCTCCCCTTCTCTGTGCCTTGGTCTCCCCATCTGTATAATGATGGGGTCTTGCTGGTGCTGACTGACTGCCCCCCCATGCTTATTCCTGAATGTGTCCACCTATGTGACACCTGGGAATTTCCTGAGTTGGGGTTTCACTGTCAAGAGTGAGTGTCCTCCATCCCATTCACTTATTCTTTAACATCAGAGTGTTGAACAACTACTCTGGCAGATACTGAACTGGGATGGGGATAAAGAAGTGGGAGGGACAGGCGAGGTCCCTGCCATGTGGGCTCACATCCCACTGGAAGAGGCAGGCAAAGATGGAGGAGGTTGTCTGCATTTCTGCTCATCCACATGGCCAGATGGTAGGCTTGACTCATTCCCTGGATTGCTTTAGCCAATGTCCATCTTTCTAGACTCAGCTGAGCTATTATACCCTGTAAGGAAGCCTTTCCCAACCAATTCCTGCACCAGTTTCCACCTGGTGCCCCCCATGACTCAGGATTTGATTCTGATTGGTCTAAGGCAGGGTTTCTCAACCTTGGCACTGTTAATGTCTGGGTCATTCTGTGTTGTGGGAGCTGTCTTGTGCATTGTAAGATATTTAGTAGCATCCCTGGCCTCTATCTAGTAGATGCCAATAGCACCACCCCCACCCTGCGCGCACACACACGTACACACACGATGCACAATTATTACAACCAAAAATGTTTCCTGGTGTCCCCTGGAGGGAAAAATCACCCCTGGGTAAGAATGCTTGTTTGAGACAATCATGGTGGCCCCATCCCTTTTATCAGTGATGGTTTATGCATGGATATCTGATACCACCCACCAAGTCTGCCAGGAAGTTTCTGGGAAAGTGTTCCTCTATCTCAGGAAATGATAGAATGAGAGGATTTTTTTTCCCCTGCTCTTCGGTGTAGTCATGTCTTCATGTGATGTCTGGCTAGAGCAATGGCTGCCACCTTGAGTCCATGAGGTGAGCCAGCCTAGGAATGGAACCAGTTCTCTGAGGATGGTAGAGCAGATAGTAGAGAACTTGGACCCTTGAAGGTATTGTTGAGCTACTTGATGGTGGGGTAGCCCTATTTCAGGACCTTTTGTTATGTGGGATAATAAATCCCCTGCTTGCTTGAACCTCTTTTAGTAAGCATTTTCTACTTCTTAAACCAAGAGCATTCCTCACTGATACATCATAAGTCATGCTTATCCCACATTATCAACTTCCTCATAGAGTCCTCTCCTGTTCCTCAAAAGAAATTAGGTCCCGCTTATTATTCTGAACTTTTCTTTGGTGACATTCATCCCAGTATATGTCAACATTTTGTGTGTGTACTAAGGCCTGTCTTCCTCCACTAGACTGTGAGCTCCATGAGGACAAGGAGTTTGTTTTACCTTTCCTTCCACTGTACCCAGCTACTAACCCAGTGCCTGGCACATAGTAGGCCTTCAATAAATAGTTGTTGAATTAGTGAGGTTATGAAATAAATGGGGATAGGATGGATGGATGGATGGACGGATGGACAGATGGACAGATGGACAGACAGATGGAGACACAAAAGGGTGTGTCTTTGCAGCTCTGCCTGTGTGCCTTGGTGGGAAGTTCTTCTCTGACCTATAAACTCCAGGGCTGAACCTAAAGCTTCAGAAGAAGGGAGAGCCTTTCATTTCATTTAGTGCCGAGGAGAGAAAATCTGTGAAATTACATTATGCAAATGCTTCACGAAGCAGCAACCTTGTCTTCCTTGAACCCCAACATCAGGGTTATTTGAGAAGTGGTTACAGAGTCCATGGTGCATAGCAACACACCATGCATTAGCAGGATGGAGGCCAGAAATACAGCCCCAGTCTAGCCTAGAATCCCTGGCAGGTGGGTCCCTAAGAAAGATGTTTGGCTTTGTTCAAATGAAATCTGATGAAATGTGGAGAATCACTCTTATCAGCAGCGGATAGGGATGCCCTGGCTGAAGCCTCCACCAGGACAGTGAAGGTCACAGCGAGGGGGACCTTGGGCAAGTCACTTCCTCTCTCTGAGCCTCCGTTTCTTTGCCTGGTTAATGGGGGTGATGCTGTCCCTTGCACACAGCAAGGCTGTTGCATGGCTTCCGTGAACTATCACAAACAGAGCACCTGGACATGGAGTAATGCCCAGTCCTCATACTGGGTCGCTTTTCTCGTCCCTGGTTGGGGTATCTGGGAGGGTTGCCTGGAAGAGGTGCCTTGCAGATTCTCATTTCTCTAGGAGCAAGCCCTCAGGTGAATCCTTGGGGCTTGGGGTTGGAATCCTGCCCAAGACATGTAGGACGACAGCACGGGACGGCCCATGCTGGGGACGTTTGCTCATTTGTGTGTTCCCCCTTCTAAAACCCCGTTGTCATGGAAATGCTTCTCTTGGTCTCTTTAAAAACTGGTTTGGTTGGGATATAATTCACATGGCATAAAATTCCCCTGTTTAAAATGTATAATTCGGTAGTTTTTAATGGAGTCACAGGGTTGCCCAGCCATCACCACAATCTAATTTTAGAGCATTTTTATCACCCCAAAAAGAAACCCCATACCCATTAGCTGTCGTTCCCCATTCCCACTTTGCCTCAGCCCCTGACAACCACTGATTTACTTTCTGTCTCTATAGATTGGCTTTTTCTGGACATTTCATATCAGTGGAATCGTGCACTGTGTGGCCTTTTGTGTCTGGCTGCTTTGCCTCAGCGTCGTGTTATCAAGGTTCCTCCATGTTATAGTGTGTGAGTGTGTGTCAGCGCTTTATCCCTTTTCGTGGCAGGATCCTATTCCATAATATGGACAGACCACACTTCGTCTATTCTTCATCTGTGGATGGACATTTGGATTGCCCCACTTTTCAGCGATAATGAATAATGCTCTTAGGAACAGTCATGTACAAGTCTTTGTGCGGACATACAATTTTGTGTGGCTATCTTGGGTACATGCCCAGGAGTGGAATTGCTGGGTCAGAGGGCAGCTCTGTTTAACATTTTGAGAAACTGCTCTCTCAGTCGCTCCCCCCCCACCTCCCCGAGATTGTATAGTAGAATTCAGACTGGAGCTGTCCTTGGGGCTCAGGCTTCTACCACCTAGCCGGGGTTTCCAAGGTCTCTTCCTCTACCTGAAGATTCTAAGGGACGCCCAGCCCACAGTAAGATGTTGTGGGTGCAGATCCCGCCCTTGCCACTTCCAGGCTGTGTGATCTCGGGTAGGCAACTAAACCTCTCTGAACCTCACCTGCAAAATGAGGACAAATGCCATTCCTGGCTTGAAAGATAATCATGACAGTCAAAATCAGGGAATGTGTGTGAGGATTATTTGCAAACGCTGAAAAGAGCTGCAGAGATGTTGTTTATTCATCCAAAACGTTATGTATCGAGGGCCTACTGTTTGCCAAACATTATGTTATGTGACGGGCATGGAGGTGTGACCAAGGCAGACAAAGTAAGTACATGCCCTGCGAGATTTTACCTTCTGGTCTTTTCAGTTGCAGCTTGTGGCCAATGGCTCTACAGTCTTAAGCAAACCATGCTGCTTTTTCAGGCCTCAGTTTACCCTCTGTAAAATGAGCCAGCTGGATCCGTCCAGGTATGGTCGAGTCTCTGCTTCTCCGCGCAGTAACATGGGCATGAACATACGAGACAATGTAGATTTCCAAACTCCAGGCAGCATCTTTGGGGGACAATGAGGGTGGCCTCTCCCTAGATGCTCAGAAGAGTCAAAGATAGTCTGTCTAGGATGAGCACGTGGACGGGAATGAGCTACCTTCCCCCTCACCTCCACGTCTCTGGGCCTTAATGACACAATCATCCCCGTGCAGCAACCGGCCTCGTTGGCATGATTCCATCACATCTGGTGGTCCTTTCCTATAACAGAACCCAGCCTGGTGGTCCAGACCTGGCTGCCGGGCCACAGCTGAGAAAGGGGCCCCCCAGGAGTGTGTGTTCCTCACGAAGAACAAAGATGTAGGCAGCAGCCTAAAATAGACGTGGAAAAACAGTGCTTTTTGTTTTCTCTCTGGAAGGATGGCTGAGAGACCCGTCACAGGGGTCCCAGAACGTCCGTATTGAAAACGCTGTTATTATAAGACAGCCAGGAGGGAGCTGGGTGCCGAGGGTGCTGGTGGGAGGCAGCAGCACTCTCACCCCGGACGCACTCCACCCCGGGGTTAGGTCCTGAGAGAACCTGGAGCCAGACTTGATGTCAAGGGTGATTCTCACTCCCCCATCCCCACCTCACTGCTAACTGTGATCGTGTCTCCTCCCTTGCTCCAAAATCTTCTGTGGCTCCCTGTTACCCTCAGAAGTTGAAGTGATGTATCAAGATATTAAGGGCCCTTCAGGTTCTGGTCCCAAAGGACTTTGCTGGCTTCTTCCCACGCCAGACTACATACTGGCAGTCCTTCAGCTCGCCGATATTTTCATACCTCTGGGCTTTTGTTTCTCCAGTGCCTTCACCTAGAATGCCTGGATGAGTCCAGAAACTCAGTTCTTCTGATTGAAGCAAAATTGTTGCTACACTCTACTCCTTCCATCCCAAACCAAAGACCTGAGAGACCTCAGATTCGAGGCCCGGATTGTAAGCGCAGACTCCTGGAGGCTGTATGTGGCCACATAAATGAATGCCGAGGGCCACATAGGGCCTGTGAAAGGCCGGAATGCTCAGGCCCGGGCGAGACAGGTGACCACTACTCAGCCCCACCTGGTCGCTGTTAACATAGGCACGAATGTGGAGCTTGCTCCTCCAGTTTTTCAAGAGAAGTGGAAAAGTGGCATTTTAAAATGCAATCTCCCAAATTTTATAAATGTTAGCAACTAATTCAATTTTTTCAAAAGCACTATTTAGACAAAACAAAACATATCTGTGGGCCATATTCAATTTATAAGTCACTAGTTTTCAATTTCCCTCTCCTTGTTACCAACGGAAGAAACTAAGTCACGATCTGTATATATATATATATATATATATAGGTGTATAGATTTGGCCGTATCCCTGGGGCTGGATTGGGTGCTTTCTCCTAGGCTGGTCTTGATGGTATCTCTCTGAGACGTGTGTAGAGACCTAAAGGGAGTGAGGCAGTCAGGCTGTGGCTACCTGGGGGAAGAATTGTCCCGGCAGATAGAACAAGTGCAAAAGCCCTGGGGCAGGGAGTGCCTGATATGTTCAAGGTACAGCAGCAAGGCTAGTGAGCTCGAGTGGAGGGAGAGAGGGGAGAGTGGAAGGAGTTGAGGATAAAGAGATAACCAAGTTCAGCTCTTCCATAGGGCCCAGGGGACCCTGAATTTAATTCAGAAGGAACAATTGAGAGGACAAATTGATGAATGAATGAGTGAGTGAGTGAATGAATGAATGAGTTACAAACTGCTTTCACTGGCATATTCATATTTGCTGTGGGGGTGTGGGAGTGGCTGATTGGTCATGTTCTGAAGGCTTCAGAATTATCCTGGAAGACAGATCTGTGGTTAACATCCCAAGCTGCCTTCAGTCTTTAGCTGTTATAATGGGGCTTGGTTAGAGGCCTCAGGTGGCGAGGGGTCTTTGTGAAAGTGGGTATGTATGAGAGAGACAGACAAACCAAGAGGAACCAAGGCAAAAAGAGCTGGCACTCACCAAAATAACCCTCAAGTCAAGTACCCTCATCCCAGCAAGCCAGGGATATCAGGCCTCCATTGGTGGACTCTGAGCTCACCAACATGCCCACGAGACTTCCTTATCACCAAGTCCTCACGACCCCCACAGCAACCCCCGGTGAACCTGCTGGCGATCGCATGTGGCAGGCCTGCCACTGTCCTTGGCCATACTCGGCCATGAGACTATTTTCTGCCTCGATTCAGGCGCTGGCATCCCAGCTGCCGGCAAGCGAGTCGGGTGGGGTTGCCATGGCGACCCTCGGGCATGGATTCCCAGAGATGCTCCCTGCATCCTCCAAGCCTGCCACTCTGATTGCTGGGGGAGAGCGTGACTCACCGTTAAATATATCACGGCCGTCCCAAATTGGCTGCTCAGCCCCAGCAGCCGGATGTGGGGACAGGCAGCATCTGGGGGTGTGTGGGGTTGGGAGGCTGAGAGGTACGACCTTCTGTGTATCTTTGGAGCTTTCCGCTCTCATCACTCTCAGCTGATGTCTTCACCAATCCCCCTCCTCGGATCTCCTGCCTTTCCCAATCTGTCTGGGTTTCGATCCCAGCTCTGTCCCTTGCTAGCCATGTGACCTTGAATAAGAACATTCCGTTCTCTGGGCCTCAGAGTCCTCATCTGTAAAATGGGGGTGATGTGAGTGCCCACTGTCAAGAAATGCAGAGGGTCTGAGACTTTATTTTGCTTACAAGCTAATGGGTGAGCCTGCCTATTTCATGGGAGCTGGCAGAAAACACGAGACTCTTGGGTCAGAGACAAAGGGCTTTATTACTCACAGCGTAGCAGGTGGCATGAGTTCATGTTCACATGAGTTCTCTCTGCCCCTAAGTTCCATGGGGACACTGCAAAACAGCTCATATAGATGCCGCACCACCTGGATTTGCCACAACTGGGGATCCTCAGGCTTAGGAAACCCCCAGTCTTATAAAAGGGCTCCTGGCAAACCTGCCCAGCCTTTGCCCTGGAGAGAGACATTCTTTATTACACTGGTTAGGAAACAACTCTGCCCTCTGCTGCAGAGAGAGATACAGTTTTTCTCTTCTAAGGCTGTTTGCTATACGACAGTCTGGAGAAGATCGTCCAGAACAAAGCTCTCCGTGTCTCTTACTCAGAAGACATGCAGACTTCAATGGGGCACCTGGGTGGCTCAGTCGTTAAGCGTCTGCCTTCGGCTCAGGTCATGATTCCTGGGTCCTGGGATCGAGCCCCGCATCGGGCTCCCTGCTCGGCGGGGAGCCTGCTTCTCCCTCTCCCACTCCCTCTGCTTGTGCTCTCTCTCACTGTGTCTCTCTCTGTCAAATAAATAAAATCTTTAAAAAAAATAAAGAAAATGGCTTTATTAGGGAATAATTTTTATACCATAAAATCCATTCATTTTAAGCGTGTAATTTGGTATTTTTTAGTAAATTTACAGAGTTGTGCAGCCATCACTATAATCCAATTTCAGAACATCTCCAAAAGAAACGTTATGCCTATATCCATTCACTCCCCATTCCCGCTCCCCAGCACCCTCAATCTATGTTCTGTCTCTGTGGATTTGCCTCTTCTGGACTTCTCACAGAAATGGGGTCCTACAGTATGTGGCCCTTTGTGTCCGGCTTCTTTCACTCAGCATCATGTTCTGCAGGTTTGTCCGTGCTGTAGCATGTATCAGTAGTTTACTCCTTCTTAATGCAGAGTAGTATTGTCCAGACAGACCACGGTTTGCATCCAGTCACCTTCACCGGGTTCCTGAAAGAATTCTCCAAGATAATGTTGATGACGGCTTTCGGGGCACTGTCAGTTAGGGAGAGGGCAATGACTGTCAGTCGCTCAGATCCCTCTATTCGTGTTTCTTGGGCATTGTCCTGTTGCCGTGGGCCTTTTGGGAGTTCTAGCTAACTGAAAATCAGAGAGAGGGACAGTTTGGCAGACAGAGTTTTAGAGACTTTTTGAATCACATGACAAACCCACTTCCATGGAGCCAGGCCAAGCCCTAGAAAAAGAGGCATTCACAGAGATTTTATAGGCTGCCTTCCTCCACCTCTTCCCAGTTTCATCTCCATGGCAGCCCCACACAATCATTAAAAGAGCAGAAGGAAAGGTTTCTGGTGCTTTCCTATACAGTGGCCTTGTTTCCTTGGATATTCCAAATAGGACGATAGCTACCAGATAACTCCATGAAAGACATCTAAAATCCTGAATTAAGGGAAATCATCTAGTCTCCACCTTTGTCCCCTTCACCCCTGATCACAGAGGATCTAGAGGTGTGTTTGGCTGATGGAGGATTCCATCTCAAATAGGGAAGAGCCCGAGACTATTCTTAACCATTCCGGTTATGAGACTGGGGAGAGATTGGGGTGGGGGTTGGGGGCGGCAGGCGGTCAGCAGATGAAGTTTTGCAGCCTGATTTATTAGCCTTTCTTCAAATGACAGGCCTCTCTGTTATTAAAATCCTACATCTGGATTTGGGGTTCCTGTAAGACCCAGGAATTCCTTCCAGTTTGGGAAGGTGATCTAGTTACCTATTACTGCGTAACAAGCCACCTCCAAAATGTAATGGCTTGAAACAAAATCATTTTATTTACGCAGCGTGTGCAAGGCGGAGGGAGGGAGTATTTCATTTCTGCTCCACACAGGATGTCCACTGGGGCGGCTCAACCGGGGCTCGCCTGCATGACATAGTGTCGTTCCTGGTGGTCTGTTCTCTCCGTGGGGTAGCTTGAGCTTCCTCACAGCATGGCAACTGGGTTCCAAGTGTGATCATCCCAAGATACAGGAAGTAAGAGATGCCAGATTCTCAAAGTTTGGGCCCTGAAACTGGCACCACATTGTTTCTGCCATAGTCTACTGAACAAGCAATTACAGAGCCCAGATTCAAGAGGAAGGGGCATAAAGCTTGCCTCTTGATGGAGGAGTGGTGAACAGTGTATTTTAAGACCCACCTGGCTGGAAAGTTTTATCAGTAGGTCGAGAGGTTTTGGAGGAAAATGCTGCCCAGGACTATTAAACCATAAGGGCCCATCCCAGAACAAGACATACCTTACCATTTCATATTGGCCAAAGTTGGTTTGGGCCAAATTTTATCTTGCCTCACAGGCCAAGCCTGAAGCAAGACCCTACCCTGCCGGTTCTATGCCCCCAGGCCAGTGTCCGTGCTCCCCACCCCCAAGGGGCCATGTACTTGGAAATCTAGGATTTCTTGCCCAGCCTTGGGTCACAGTGTCTTCTCAGAACAGGGAAGACCCAGCGTGAGTTGGAACAGTGTTCAGGTGGTTGCTGTAGGCCCCTGAGCACCTGCTTTAATGGAATCCAGAGAAGGCTTTCCAAACACAATTTCCTTTGCCTTTCACCAAAACTTTTAGGAGAAAATGGCCAGAGCAGTCTGGATATCTTCCAGGAACACACCAACAGTGAGTCGTAACCCCAGCCTGAACTCAGAGTGCTGCAAGACTGGCTGGCTTTGCCGTTTGGATGACCTAGAATTCTTATTTTTTCAGGCCCTGGTCAGCAGGCCTGTGCTTATCTGCATGGGCTGTCTTAGCAGCAGATTGCCTGCACCAGGGTCCTTTGAGGATCTTGTCTTGGATTTGGGGAGAGAAGACCAGGGTTTGAGTGCCGACTTCTCCTTTTAGTGGCTGTGGGACATCAGGCAAGGCATTTCACTTCTCTGAGCCTTGGTTTCCTTTTCTCGCCAGCAGGGAGAGTATTCAAGGATGTCTTGAGGATTGAGTAGACAATGTACCTAATGCAGTCCACAGTGCCTCACCCCATAATAGCTGCTCAGTTAATGGTAACTACCATCACGAATGATTATTTTCTGCATAATAATGAGTTTTTTGGAAATGGGAGCCACCCCAAGGGAAGCCAACTTTACATAAGATCTCATCTGCTACTTACAAAGGAATACTCCCTGGTTCCCCTTTGCTTCCTTGTAAACCATGCATTTGGAGATGGATTTTGCTCTACAAATTTTACCTTGAGCTCCAGAAAGTTCTCATTGTGTTTGTTGGACTGTCTTGAGGAAGCAGAGTGTGTTTTGCCTCCAGTCACAAAAACACAATGACCGGAACTACTGCAAGGACTTGGACATGTGGCCAGCAGGTAAACCACCCAACCCCGGTGGGGAGCTGGGTTTGCATTTCTTGGAGAGAAAGATCCATTAGGCATTTCAGAGCCTGTTGCCCCAGTCAGAGCCCTGTGGAGTTCATCTGGAGACCTGGAATCCACATGTTTGTTCTTCCAACAAATCTTTAGTATCTACTGTACACCTAGCCCCTTGCTAGGCACTGAGGATATAGCTGTCGAAAAAAGGACCAAGACTCCACAGTTCATGAAGCTTGCATTCTAGAAGGGAGGGAAGAACAATAAACAATAAGATAAGATTAAATATATAATATCTACCCAAAGACGTAATATGTCAGAAGTAGGGGTATAGGTATTCATTGGGGCAGATGCCATTTGAAATAGAGGGGTCAAGGAAAGCTGTATTGGGAATGTGACACTTGAGCAGAGACCTGAAAGAGGTGAAGAAAAGAGAGAGGCATAGAAGAAAAGCAAGTGCAAAGGACCTGAGGCAGGAGAGTGCCTAGAATGTTTCAAGAGCAGCAAGAAGGCCAGTGCAGCTGGAACGGAGTGAGGGAAAGGAGGGGTGGAGAGAGGTAGGTCAAAGAGTTGAGGGGCCAGGCCATACAGGGCCTCATGGCCATTGTTAGGGCTACGGCTTTGGTTCTGAGTGCATTGGGAAACATGGGGGTGTTTTGAACAAAAAACAGTTAAATGATGTGGCTTGGGTTCTAGAAGACCCCTCTGGAGGAATGTGGAAAATGGAGTGTGTTTTATTGTGCGGAGGTGATTGTGTTCCTCCGGGACGAAAGGGTGGCGGCCTGGCCCGCAGGCTCTCTGAGGGGAGAGGTGGGCACGTATGTGTCAGATACTGCTTGGAGGCAGATCTGACGGGTCTCGCCGAGCCTAGAGATATCCTGTGATTCCCTGTTGCCGGTGGCTCATCACGCTTCCCCTGTCACCAGGCTAAGCCGGACAGCTGGCTAGACATCTAGTCTCTGCCCACCTGGCAAGAAGGGGCCTCTCTGTGCCCTGGGACCAAGACCCCAAGTGAGGCCTGCCCTGGTTTCCTCCAGGGAGTGTCTCCGAGGGAGCCCTGGACTGGAAAACCCTACCATATATGACATTCCCCCGCCGTGTGA
This sequence comes from Callorhinus ursinus, assembly GCF_003265705.2. Taxonomy (NCBI): domain Eukaryota; kingdom Metazoa; phylum Chordata; class Mammalia; order Carnivora; family Otariidae; genus Callorhinus; species Callorhinus ursinus. The sequence goes on from NW_027397115.1 coordinate 9,074,745, forward strand.
CCTTAGCCAAGTCCCTTTCCCACTCTGGATCTCAGCTGTCCTGTCTGGAAAATGGGAAATATGAAGCCAACCCTATAGCCTCCTAGAATAGTCGTGACAATCAAGGGAGATGAAGGTTGGACATGAGCTTTGAAGGCTGCAGAGGGTGACGTTCATATCAGGTCAAGGTCTTCTACGTGATTAGTAGGGCCGTTTGATCATTTCCACTGGGAAACTTTGACCTTGGTTCAGGTCAGGCCACGGCCATGGCTAAATCAGCATCTCTCACTTTGATGTAGTGGCTCAAAAGTCTGGGCCTCGGATTTGGACAGAACTGGTAGAGCTTCTGGCTCCATACTGTGAGGGGCTGTTTCCAGAAGAGGCAGCTAAAAAACCAACACGCAGTCCCCCAAGTCTGTAGCAAGACCAGCCTCAGAAGCTGGGAATTCCCTTTTGCCCACATTCAGCAGGACCCACATTCCCAGTGGCAGGCCCGGCCCTGCCTCTGCACCCTGGTGAAGTCGTCACGGTCCCCTAGGAGCAGCTAAATGTGGAACTGTGGATTTGCTATTCCTCTCCTCTGAGCCTCCCTACTCTCTCCCCGAAGAGAACTGGGACGGGCTCCCCTCAGGCCAAGAGAAGCCTGGGACACTGCTATTTTTTGAGGCTCCTGGAATATTAATTTGTTTAAAAACAAACAAAACCAGGGGCGCCTGGGTGGCTCAGTCGGTTAAGCGTCAGCCTTCGGCTCGGGTCATGATCCCAGGGGCCTGGGATCGAGCCCCACGTCAGGCTCCCTGCTCGGTGGAGAGTCAGCTTCTCCCTCTCCCTCTGCCTGCCTCTCTGCCTGCTTGTGCTCTCTCTCTATCTCTCTGTCAAATAAATAAACAAAATCTTAAAAAAAAAAAAAAAGAAGAAGACATCCCTGAAATTATGGTACACTTAAAATATTAAATTGAACAAATTCATGCTTTTAACCCACCATTACAACGGAATATAGGTGTGAGGTGCACAAGATTACCACGGGATTTGTGTTATTTATCTATCTATCTGTGTATATATATTTAAGATTTCATTTATTTATTCGAGAAAGAGAGAGTGAGCAAGAGACAGAGAGAAGCAGCAGGGGGGAGGGGCAGAGAGAGGAAGAGGGAGAAGCAGACTCCCTGCCGAGCAGGGAGCCTGACATGGGGCTTGATCCCGAGATTCCGGGATCATGACCTGAGCTGAAGGCAGCTGCTTCACCGACTGAGCCATCCCTGTGCCCTTTGTACATATATTTATATTTGAGATTCATGGTGTTCTCTCAAAGCGAGCCAGTAGGAGGATGCCAGGGTGGTGTGGTTTGATGAACTTCATCCCCGTCACCGTGTCCCTGTTTGTTTGTGTAACCCATTTAGAGATAAGGTCAAAGTCCTAAAAATATTGGGATGTCAGTTTTTTGAATAGGTGATATGTTTTCCGAGTATAAAAGGCACAGGGTTCAAAAGAGCACACTGTGAAAAGTCCTCCTGCCCCCGTCCCCAGTCCTCCCCTCCAGAGGCAGCCACTGTTCCCGGTTTCTTCTGACCCCTTCCAGAGATAATTTATCCATATATAAGCAAATCCAAATCCCTCTATGTGTATAGTCTTTTTTCCTTGTTTTATTGAAATGGGAGCTGGCGATACATAATGTTCTCATCTTGCTTTGTCTGCTAACCACATATCTCGGGAATTATGCCCTATTTTTGCATATTGAGCCACCTTGTTCTCTTTCACAGCTGCTTCATATTTCTTTGTGTGGATGGCCCACTGTTGATTTAACTGTCCCCCCTGTTGATGGACACTGCGGTTGTTTCCAAACTTTCTAATCTAGTAAACTGTGGTGCAGTGAGCAACCTTATGTCCGTATCATGAAAACTCTTGTTTAAGACCCTTAGGGATTGCGAGGTCTGAGAGGAGTGACCCCTCTTTCCCACACTCCCAATCCCTTCCAGGAAGCTGAGGTTTGATTAAGGATAGCATCACAAAATGGGGGAAGAACATCCCAGGCAGAGGGGACTGCAGTGCAAAGGCCCTGGGGCAGAAATGAGCTCAATACAGCAGGAGAAAGCAAGAAAGCCATTGTAGCTGGAGTGGAGCACGTGAGGGGTCGAGTAGCACTAGATGAGGGAGTAGCATCTCCCTAGGAGATGAGGTTAAAGAGGCCCCGGGGGTGGTGGGGGCACGCTAGTGGGCCATGGTGAGGGGGGGAGTCAGTAAATGCAGCCACATCTATGACAACAGAAAAGACATCATGTTCCAGGAGATAGGCATGGCCCTCTCCTGACCTCTGGTTACTGGAGAGACTGGGGGTCCCTCCTATCTTGGGCCTCTTAGACCTTTCCCCAAGGTCACCCACAGAAAGGAAAGAGCCCAGTGTTCTGCCACAGAGGAGGCCTTAGTAGACTTGGCTCTGGCCCAACCCACTGCCCACACTGGCCTGGGCCATGCACGCTTTAGGAAGGATGAGAACTTATGGGGGGCTGGAATGGAGCTGAGCATATCCCACTGCTCTAGCCACCCTAGAACACTCTTTGCTCCGTCTTTTGGTGGCCAGGCCCCTGTCAGTCTCAGCTCAAAGATCACCTTCTCAGGCCACTGATTATGAAGTTACCTTCCCGTCTTAGCCCTTGAGCACCTACCCACCCCACGCATGTCCTTACTGTTTAGAGCCCGATGCAGGACTCGATCCCAGGACCCTGGGATCATGACCTGAGCCGAAGGCGGACACTTAACCGACTGAGCCACCGAGGGGCCCGTAAAAAAATAAAATCTTAAAAAAAGAAAAAAATCCTCTGTCCTTTTATTCACTGAGTGTTGTCAGTCTCCCCCTCCCAACTGTTAGCTCAGGAAGGGGATGTTGCCAGCCAGGTTCAGCCCTGTGCCCCCAAGTAATTTTTAAAGAGACCTTGAAGAAGGAGCTGGAGTTATCGTGGGCAAGAGGGATAGGGAGAGAGCATGGCCCATGCACGGCCCCTTGGAACAGCCTAGTCCGAGAGAGGGGGACAGAACACAGGCTGGGGGGCCAGGAGGGTGGGGGAGAAGAGAGGAGCCAGATCCTGCAGGGCTGGAGAGCCACAGTCAGGAGTCTGGATTTATCCTGAAGGCACTGGGGAGCCATAGAGAGCTCTAAAGCAGAGGAGTGACAAGATCAGATCTGCAGAAAGACACTTGGGATTCTCTGGCAGGCGGGGTTAGGGGAGGCCCGGGTAGGAACTGAGCCAATCAAAATATCATTGCCTTTCTCAGGTCAGACAGACTCTCTCTCCCCTGCTCCCCTTCTTCCTCCCTTTCTCCCTCCCCCTCTCCTTCTTTCTCTCCCCCCCCCTTCTTTTTCTCTTCTCTCTCTCCTTCTCCCCCTCCCTTCCCCCCTCTCTCCCCCTCGCTGGCCCTGGCACCCTTCCTCTGTCACAGCTCATTATTTTAATTCATCCCTGGGATCTGTTCTACTAACCTGACCTCTTGCTTACAGAAACCAAGAGAGGAGCTGGCTGGGGCCTAGGAAGGGAAGTTGCCCAGGTTGGCAGGAAGGTTTGCAGGGCCCTATCCCTGGTTTGGGGTCTGGCTTGGCAACTAAGAGCTGTCACTTACTTGGGCCAGCTGCCACTCTCTGAAGCCCTTTCCTAATCCGGAAAATGGGGGTATTAATAGTCCTTCTCTAATAGGGTTTTGTGAGGTTTAAGTGGGTTAACGCAGTGCTTTTCAAACCAAGGGTCAAGAAAGCAATTTAGTGAGTCACAACCACCATTGGAAAAACAAGAATGGAACACTACACCAAAAACTAATGATGTAATGCATGGTGATTAACATAACAATACAAAATTATTGAAAAAACAAGAAAAAAAAATGCCCAAGTGCATTATCATAGTAAGGATCCACGTGGCACAGAGTGTTTATGTCAGGGAGGGGTACTCTCTGGGTTCTTTTGTGAACGTCTCTCTTACCCCGGCTGCTCTTCTGGGAGGCTTGAAAGCTGCAATTAAAGTATGTAGAGACGTTCATATAGTAGGTGCTCAAACTGTGGTTGCTGGTATTTTCTTGCAGAAGCAAGGAAAGATTTTCTGTTTATTTCACTGCACTGTTGGTGGTTTTGTCCCTTTTATACGTGGGGAGACTGAGGCTCAGAGAGAGAAGAGGCTGTCCCAAGGCCACTCCACCACGCTGAGCTGCAAACCTTGGCCTGACGCCGCCTGGGGACCACCCGCCCTCCCGGAAGCAGGACTCAGGACAGAGGCTGGTGGGGGGATGCCTCTGGGGCTGGGCCACCCTTGGCTGCACCCAGAGGTAGCACAGACCCCTTGTGCTACAGCCCAGTGATCTCGCCTCTACAGTTACTGAGGGAAACCCCAGAGGGAAAAAGGCTGTGGTTTTTCGGCTTCCTGCTGGGCTTTTCGGAAGCCAGCAAGTCTGGAAGAGTTCCCTATATGGGGCAGGGGAAGATGGGGCAGCTGGTGCAGGGTCCGCAGACAGCAGGGACTATCCGGAGGATTCTACGAGGCCATGACCGAGACCAAGCCCTTAGCTGAGAGCTGAGAGGCAGGAGGCCTGGTGTGTTCTGTCACCAACAGGGCTGTGTGCCTGGGGGCTAGTTCTCTCCCCTCACTGGGCTTCAGATTCCACATCCGTACAATGGGCATGCTGGCTGTGACTATCTAGGAGGCTCACCACTCAGATGTCTCACAAATGTTCCCATGAATCTATGATTCTCATTCTGAGAAGTCTCCTCAACTTCCCCACCGGGGAAGGTCGTATGTATTCATTCATCCAACAAACATTTATGGGGCACCTACTCTATACCAGAGAGCTGGGGATACATAGGGGATCAAGAGAGACACAGTCCCTGCCCCGTCATGGGAACTACATTCTAGTGTACGAGACAATTAACAAGTCAAGAAGGAAATGACTAAGTGCTTGGAAAGCTGGGAAAGATGGTCTTGGGATAGCACGTGAGGGGGCTACTTCACCAAGGCGGTCAGGAAGGCCTCTCTGTGGAGGTGACATCCAAGCTGATACGTGAAGGATGAGAAGGATCGAGCTCCGCAGAGATCCAGGGGAGGAGCAGTCCAGCCAATGAGAACTGCAAGTGCAAAGGGCCTGAGGCTGGAGCGAGTTTGGGGTGTCAGAGGAGCACAAGGAGGCCAGTGTGGCTGAAACAGTGTGAGTGATGGGGTCAAGGTGAGGTGGGAGAGGTGGTCAGGCCCAGCTCAGGTAGGGCCTTGAGGTCGTGGTGAGGCCCCTGGACTTTTATTCCAGATGCAGTGGGATGCCATCAGGAGCTTTGAGCAGGACAGTGACGGGATTGATGTACGTTTTACAAAGATCATTCTGAGAACGGCGGTGGGGGAGGGTGCGGGGACACCAGTGAGGAGGCCAACGAAATACTCCTTGTGGGGTGTGTCCGTGGCCTGGGGCCGGTGGTGGTGAGGTGAGAAGTGATCAGACCCCAGATGGGTTTTGAAGGTGGAGCCCACAGGGCTTGCGGATGGACAGGGAGCTGTCAGGGAGGGCACTGGGGTTTGTGGCCTGAGGATCTGGGAGGAGGGAGCTGCCATTTGCCCAAACAGGAAAAACCCAGTAAGAAGCGGGTGGTAGGGGATCAAGAACTCCACTTGACCTTGTTTTCTGCTTTTGTTTTGTTTTTTCTAAGCAGGCTCCACACCAACGTGGAGCTCGAACTCATGACCCTGAGATCAAGAGTCACATACTTCTCCCACTGTGCCAGCCAGGTGCCCTTCCACTTGACCTTGTTAAGTTTGACAAGCCCATGGGACATCCAAGTGTCCAAACAAATCTCTTCCCCCCCCCCAGCCAGGCCCCACCAGCCCAGATGATGGGTGGAGGGGAGCCTGCCTGTGGCAGAGATGAATTCCCATGACCCACTTTTGTCTGCGGTGGCTATCTGGGTCACCTAGACTACAGGTCCTCGCCCCTCCGAGCCTATCCTACCTCAGGCCCTGTCCTTCTCAGTTCTGGGGACCCTGCTGCCCCCGAGGACACTGAAGAAGGGAAACCAGAACATTCTTCTGCCACTGCCCCCTCTATGAACCCTGAATTTCTCTGCCCCTTTACCTTTGCTCTTGCTGTGCCCTCTGCCTGGGAGTCCCTTCTGTCACTCTCACATATCCAAATTCTTTCCATCCTTTTATGCCTAGAAGCCTCCAAGAAGCCTTCCCTGGGGGCGCCTGGGTGGCTCAGTCGTTAAGCGTCTGCCTTCGGCTCAGGTCATGATCCCAGGGTCCTGGGATCGAGCCCCGCATCGGGCTCCCTGCTCAGCGGGAAGCCTGCTTCTCCCTCTCCCACTCCCCCTGCTTGTGTTCCCTCTCTCGCTGTCTCTCTCTTTGTCAAACAAATAAACAAAAATCTTAAAAAATAAAAAAAAAAGAAACCTTCCCTGGTTTCCAATAGAATAATGGCAACCATATTTTGAATGCCTACTATGTGCCAAGCTCTGTAAAAAGTAATTTAACTTGCTGACCTCACCTAATCTTTGGAGGTAGAGATTATCACCTCTGTTTTACTGATAAAGTTGAGGGAGATGAAATCACTATCTCGAAGCCATTTGAGAGAAGTGGCAGAGTGGGGTTCAAACTCTACACTTTCTGTCATGTTCTGTAAGACAACTTAGGTACTCATCCTGCCTAAGGGCCTTTGGGCTCCTCAAGGGCATAGAGTTTATTTATCTCTGCATCTCCAGAATCTGGCACAGGCTCTCCATAAATGCTTCCTGGATGGTTGGAAGGATGGGTGGGTGGGTGGATGGATGGATGGGTGGATGTCTGGCTGGTTGGATGGGTGGGTGGATGGATACGTGGATGGGTGGACAAATGAATGACAGATGGTGGATAAGTAGATGGATGAATGGATGGTGGTTGGATGGATGGATGGAGTAGAAAAAGCAATAAAAGTGGTATGAGAGATAATTTCCATTTGAGAAAGCTGTTCTACATTAAGTCACCAGTGAGGCTTCTGTCTGACCTTGAGAAGCATGCTGTTAGGACTCCATCTCTTTTCAGAGAAGACAGGGAAGGGATCCACCGTTTATTGAGCACCCATTATGCACCAGACACCATCCTAAGAACTTTATATGCATTAACTCAATCAGTCCTCACAAAAGTCCTATGAAGAGAGTACTGTTGATCCCATTTCTTAGATGAGAACACTATGGATCAGAGAAATCAAGCCACCTTCCACAGGAGTAAGAACCTCATGGATGATCATAACACAGCCTGTTGGTGGGATGTGCATTGGAACCTATGGTAGCCCTGGGGGAGGGGTCCTCCCACCCCAGGGCCTTTGCACTTACTGGTCTCTGCCTGGAGCTCTCTGCCTCAGGCTCTTCTCATAATCAGCTCCTTCTCACAGTCAGGTCTTAGCTCAAATGTCTCCTCTCAGAAAGGCTGTTATTGGCCACCCCACTTAGAATGCCCCCCAGGCATTCTCAGAATCACGGAGGATACAGATTTGGCTATTGTGGTAGACACTCAAATAGCAGCAGCTGAAATTATATCAAAGTTCGTTCTCAATAAGGAGAGGTCACTAGTTCTTGAAATGGGGTGTCTGCATCTGAGGCTTGTGTAACCTCAGCAAGGCAGGGGAGCACAATGGAGAACAGCATGGGCTCTGCATCCAGCCCTGCCCGACTTCAGACCTTACGGCCGTCTCTCGCAACACAGACCCAGGGGACCTCGCACACGGATCTCAGTCTTTCTGAGCCTCTGTTTCCCCATCCGAAACGAAGGTTCTCTCATGAGGGTCCCAGGAGCGAATACCTGCAAAGCATCTAGAGCAGGGCTCAGCAAACCAGGTCTCACGGGCCAGATCTAGCGCACTGCCTGTGTGTGTCTGGCCTGCAAGTGAAAAACGGCTTTTACATTACCAAGGCACTGAAAACTATCTAAAGAAGAATACCACTTCATAACAAGCAAAAATGACATGAAATTTCAATTTCAGTGTCCATAAAGGTTTCCCGGAACACAGCCGCGTTTGCTCCTGTTTGTCTCCGCTCCGTGCTCTGGTGGCAAAGTGCAGTGGTTGTGACAGACACATGGCCCACAGCCTGAAATAGTCATCGTCTGGCCCTTTACAGGAAGAGCGTGCTGACCCCGGGGCTAGAGAACGTTGCCGGGAACACAACAAGCCTCAGTGTGTGGTAGCTTTTCTTATTCAGGTCCTTGGGAAGCAGCCGCGGGGTGGGGACCACACTGTGTTCTTTAAGCCAGTGGGCCACCCCCTGGGTGAGGGGCATCTTATTTGTCATCTCCTTCACAGCACTTCAAGTTAGATGTGACTGTCCCCATTTTACAGATGAGGACACTGAGGCTCCAAGAGCTGATGGCATTGGTCCAAGGTCACCCAGCTGGGTAAGAGGCAGAGTTGAGATCTGAACCCACAGTCTTTTGGTTCCACTAACTCCATACACACACTTCCCACCCTGCTGCCTGAGGTGGCTCTGGGAAAATGCCAGCAGCTGGGTCTCTCCGAGGCCTCGTAATGGGACCACGTTGAAGAGTTTGTTTAAAATGCAGATTCCTGGGACCCACCACAACCTCCTGAATCAGTCTCCCGGGGGAGGACCAGGAATCTACATTGCTAGCAAAATCCTCCAAGGGATTTCAATGTCAGAGGGGTGTCGGGGGAAGCAGAGGTCCCTATGGACTACAGCTGTCAGGGAGGGCCTCCTCAGGAAGGCTGTGCTGAGGAATTGCACCAATGAGGGGAAAGGATAGGGCATTCCAGGCAGGGGCACCTGCCAGAGCAAAGGTAGAGAGGCAGGAATGAGGCCAGTATGTGCAGTGAGGGGTCGTACCCTCGAGCAGGCTACACACAAAACAGCCAGATTTCCAGGGTGGGGGTGACAGGTTTCCCCAGGAGCCCTGGTGCTCCCAAGAGATAAGGCAGCTCTTCCACTCAGGGCCCAGAGCCTCCTCTTCCTCTGGGTTCTTAGAACAAATTGGAAGTTCCCCACTCTGGCCTCTAAAGCCCTGCATTATCTGGCTCCTGCTTGCCTCTCTCTCATCATCTCTGAGTCCTCTTTCCCTTGCTTCTTCCACACTGGCCTTCTTTCTGGCCCTCGAACACACCTTGTTCCTGCCTCAGGGCCTTTGCACTTGCTGTTCCTCCATCTTGCTGTGCTCATCCTCAGACCACAGTTTAGCAGGCCTCCTCAGGGGCCCCTTTCTCGACCGGCTGTCTCCCTCCCACAGACACTTTTTCCCCATCACCCGTTAACTCCCTCTCTGCTGTGTGTGTGTGTGTGTGTGTGTGTGTGTGTGTGTGTGTGTGTGTGTTGGGTCTTCCTCTTCCTTAGGACAATGACTTCCTGCCTCATTCCCTGCTCTGCCCCCAGAGCCTAGCACAGTGCCTGGCACATGGAAAGTATTCAGTATATGATGACCGAATGGACGTAAAATGGGAAACATGCCCAAGCCGGAGAAGGGCTGAGCCAAGCTTCCGGACTCTCCTTTTGGTTAAGCACTCAGTGCCCCAAGGGATGCTGGTTAAGGGTCTGGAGTGATAACTGTGGCATGAAAGTGGGCAGAGTGGTGTGTTGGAGAGAATTCTTAAAGGAGAAAACAAAGCAATTGTTCTCCTTTTCCTTCCTCTACCCTCTGGAGACAAGGAAACACTGTCGCCTTCTAGAATTCTCCCCCTGCCTCCACAGACCCTGGAGCTAATGGCCACCTAGCTCCCATCACTGAACAAGCCTTGAACCAGCCTTCCACATGAATGTTCTCATTAAATCCTCACAACTCAACGACTGAGGAAGTATCACCACCCCATGTCCCAGATGGAGAGACTGAGATTCGGGAAGGTGAAGGAATCTGTCCAGGGTCTGGGGTGGAGGCCAGAAACTAGACCCCAGTTTGGACCCTGAGCCTGTTTTCTCAGCCCCCATGTTGTGCTGCCCCCTTGGGCCCCACCGTCCGTCTCACACCCCTACCCTACTCCCCCATCCCACCATAGGTAACCTGCCACCATCAGGAAGTCTTTCCAAGATCTAGCTCAGAGAGCCTTAGCCCATCACCGAGGGAGAGGATTCAAAGACAGCTTCTCTTTCTGTTTCCACTCTAACTTGAGGGCTCATTTCTAACCAGAAAGGCATGGAAAGTGGTAAGCAGAGAGGTCATAGAAAACCTGAACCCCAAAGGAAGTCACTTCTCAGAACAGAGAATGGGCTGGTGGTTAGGGTGCCTGAGTTCAAATCCCAGCCCCAGCACTTCCTTCTCTGTGTGACTTTGGTCAGGATGGTGACATTTTGTGTGTTTCTGTCTGCCCGTGTTTAGAGGGGTCTTACCAGCCAGGCACCTACGTCCAGGGTGCTTTGAGGTTTGAACCAGAGAAGTCAAAGTGTGAGCTGGCCAACTGGGGTTTCACGGGGAGCCCAAGCCTAGTGGGGAGCAAGCATGGTGGCAGAACAGTGGAGAACAGTTCCAGACAACACTAGAAAAGGCTGACAATTGGGGTGCCTGTGTGGCTCAGTCATTAAGCGTCTGCCTTCAGCTTAGGTCATGATCCCGGGGTCCTGGGATCGAGCCCTGCATCGGGTTCCCTGCCCCGCGGGAAGCCTGCCTCTCCCTCTCCCACTCCCCCTGCTTGTGTTCCTGCTCTCGCTCTCTCTCTCTGTCTCTCTCTCTCTCTGTCAAATGAATAAATAAAATAAAATTAAAAAAGAAAGAAAAAGAAGAGGCTGACAATTAAGCGCCAAGCGGAAAGACAGTAAGATCCTATGGAACCTTCCTAGGAGCTGATGTGGCCCAGAAGAAGGACTTGATTTTAAGGCAGGACATCTCAACTTCAGTACTGTTGATGTTTGGGTCAGGAAAATTCTTTGCTGTGGGGCTGTCCTGTGCTTCGTAGGATGCTCAGCAGCCTCCCCGACCTCTACCCACTAGATGCCAGCAACCATCACCCACCCCACCCCACTCCATGCCCAGGGTGACAACCGGAACTTTCTCCAGGGGGCACATTGCCTTTAATAGACAGGAGAATTATGAGGGCAGTAATTTATATTAAACCAGTACGCATTTCAATATACAAATGCATGATCAAGACAAAGATACCAGAAAACACCACGGAAGTGTCAGGTGCCTTCACTATACATAGAAGCCCTGTGAGTGTGACCGTGACAAAACCAGAGAGCCACAGGTGTGTTGGCAGCTCAAACACCACAGCTGGCCTTGCCATCCGCCATGTGATTTTTCTGATGTGGTGACTAACTCTTGGTAAAGTTCTGAACAGAAGACCGTACAGTCCTTCCCCTGCTTTATCCACTGGTTGCATTTCTGGAAAATCCAGGGTGTATGAAAACCTTGGCAGAAGATAGTTGGAGTGTTTATATGTAAAATGGAGTCAGAGTCTAGGTTCAGGAAATTATAAGCAGCGTCGCTGTGTCTTGGAGGGCCAGCCTCCACCCACTCAGTGCCCGAGGCGGCCTCTCCCATCCTTGGGACATCCTTGTGAATTGCTGGATCCAACCTCCCGCCAGTCTCTGAGGAGAGGGCCCTGTTTGTTATCTGTGGTTCTGTCCTTTCTCAACCTAATGGTTTGTTTATTTACACTGCATTCGAGTTTTTGCACACTGGGAGTGGCTTGTGTTTTTATCCAATTTGTTCACATCCTTGGTAATTACCCTTGGAAGTGAAGGAGGCGAAACCAGCACATATTCTCCTGACCAGTCCGCACCAGCCTTGCTACTCCTCCCAGGGAAGTCCGCAGCCCCTCGCTGGATCCTCTAGAATTCTCGGCCACACCAGACTAACTCTGTGCACATTCCCCAGCTCCCGCCTGTGCTTATAGCCAGAAACAGGGAGCTCGCGGGGTCCGGAACCCCTGCTGATTGTTTCTTAGAACTGAAACCATAATGAGCTTTTCTACATGCCAGACTTTCAGCTAGAACCGGGTTTCTTACCCCAGCACGAGAACCGAGTTTGTCTCATTTGAGAAGGAAGAGAGAAATTCTTCATGTACTCTTTCCCCTTTCCCCAACTGCCCCCCACATTAGTCACGCACATCCTGCCTCAGGAGGCCACATCTGAAATAAAGCTCATCACATTACTTCTGGCCTTTTGAACTTCCAGGTTTGGGGTCTTCACAACTGAAAGGGATTTTCAAGAGTAAAGGGCGAATATTCCTCCTAAGTGATTATCCTTGGGGCCAAGCCCCGGAGCCATGGGCCCCTACTGTGCGTTCTTTCTAATCCTCCGCCCACCTGAAGGATGGTCTTCCTTTCCTTAGGCTGCAGAAGCTCCGAGAGGGCCTGTCCAAGGCCCCGAGGCAAGGCAGGTCACCCCGGGGCTGGGGTTTGTCCCCTGCGAGCTGCTGGCCCAGCACCCACCCTCACGACAGTCACCCTGCTGCACAGTCATTTTCCGTCTCTCAGGGTGGAAATAGCTGTTTACCCTATTTTCTATGAACAGGTTTCCAGAGAGGCCTCCAGAATGTGTGTGATCAAGCCAACAAATTCAAAAATACAGCACTTATTACGGAACTTAGTATTAACCAGCCACCCACCCGCCTGGCTCTAATTAAAGGCCTGTCTGTCTTCTGCTTTACAAATCATGGCTTTCAGGGACCTATAATTTAACCAGTTGCAATCAAGGCCTGGCGAGTTGAGGGTGGAAGACTGTCTGCCCCACTCCCAGTCTTAACTGCGGCTAGTGACAGAGAGGTCCCCCTGGGGTACCATTAGTACCTACGGCCTTGGCCTTGGGTTCACACCATGCCTCTGTGGCTCAGAATCTGGACTAGGGCGAGGCACTCACTTTGGGCACAGAAACCCAGGGTCAGCTTGATTGATTTGTGCTTTTCTCTCAGACTCCAGGATAGCTCAACATGGCAGAGCCTGCCTTTATGCAAGATTTAGATATTTTGTTCATCATGAACTTTTTTTGCATCAGGTTCGATTTTCTAAAACAGTGCATGAAAAGGTGACTCACCTTGATTATTGAGTTTTGGTGACTCCCTTCAATTTCTTCACCTTCCTCTCGGCCCTGCTGCCACTCCATGGAACCTCTGTCCAGTCACCCCACCTCCAAACAGCAGTTTTTCTGTCTTTTAAGCTGGGATACTAATAATACCTATTTCACTGGGCTACTGGATCTAAAACTCTCTGGCATACAGCTGGCACTCAGTAATGGCAGCCACGGTCAGGGAAGAGAGAAAGCTGGGGGCACTATTGGCATGGGGACAGGATGGGGACAAGACCTCATGACGCAGGGCTGTTTGGGCACCACGGGCGTCTCCCATCCCTGGCTCCCACCCACTGACAAGCAGCACCCCCATCCCCTCACTGTGACAATCAGAAATCCCTGCCCACCCTCATGTTTCCAAAATACCTCCCAGGGGGCTTAGTGCCACCACCCCTGGGCTGGGTCACCATCTTGGAGTCCCACGGGCTGGGGCTCAAATCCAAGTCATCACTTAGCTGTGTGACCTTGGGCAAGTTCCTTAACCGCTCTGAGCCTCTTGTTTTCTTCATTTGTAAGATGGCAGGAACAGTATCTCATAGGGGTGATTGAAGTGTTTAGATATCCAATTTGTGGTAGCTGTGACTGTGGTGATTACATCGTTCGCATTCAAAGCGATGAGCTCTTCTTGGAGCAGTGGCTCTCTGGTGGCAATTGGGGGGGAGGAGGAAGCAGCTCCTCAACAGATGACTTGTCAAGGGGAAAGGAGCAGATCTAGCCAGTTAATGTGTACTGTTTGAACTGCACAGCATTTATGTATTTCAATTAGTTGCCAGCATTAACAATTTGGAAGATTTCATGAGGAAAAACTCGTTTTTTTTTGTTTCTCTTGAGAAGTTGGAAAATCAGGCCACCTTGGCGCCATCTGCGTCCCCTCCCGGAGCTGGTGAGGGGTGGCCCCTCTGGATGGCTGTGTGTTCAACCCCCGGGGCCGCTGCAAGGGCGAGCGGACGAGCACCACTCAGGAAACCGGAAGGAAGGTTTTTTAAAAGGAAGCTTGGGATTGGGGCGGGGTTGTCACAGAAGAGAAGTCCTGTAGGAATTCGGAGTGCCTCAGAAAGTGGCTGAGAGAATCAGGGTTTTTGTTTGTTTATTCGGTCTCTCAAGCTCCTCGCAAATTGCTAAGAGCTAGAAAAATGTTAACGTTCTAGGAAAGGAGGCTGGGAAGAAGCAAAGCGGGAACAAAAACCTGGAGGCTGGAATCATCCCTCATTGCCCAAGGAGAATGGGCAGGGGCTGGGAGGCAGTCAGGTGAGGGACAGAGCATCAAGTCAGGAGCCCCCTACTCCAGTCCTGGTTCTGCCACAGACCTGCCTGGTTAGTCACCCCCTCTCTGAGCCTCCAACCCTAGAACGGTGAAAGAAAAGGGAAAGGTTGAGCCAGGAAGGGGCCCCTAGGCTCAGAAATATCGAAGGTTGTCTTCTTCAGTACGCTCTCCATGATGCCAGGACACAATGGGTGCTTAAGCAGTCCCGTACTGTGTTTGTATGCAGAGTTGTGCAGCAATTTGGCCCTGCCCAGGGCTGTGTTCTCCAAAGGCAGGGTTTAAGAACGGCTCCCAGAACAGCCAAAGAAAGTGGTTGTGTTTATAGCTTCTGCCTGGTCTTCAGGCTGGAACTCTAGGGAAGATTCCAAACACAGGCAAGAGGATTAAAAAAAAAAAAAAAATGGCTGAAGAGCTTCGTGTGCCAGGATGAGAGCTGGGGCCCCTCAAAGAGCTCAGGAGACAGACTTTAGGGACAGGGTCTGGTTCAAGTATCCTCTCTCTGAGGAGGGGATCGAGGGATGGTCACTTAACCTGGGGGCAGCTGATGCAGGGCCTGACGCGCTTGAGAGATGAATAAAGGATTGATTCAAGCAATGGATTATTTAAAAGACAAACATAGGAAAGGAAGGGAGAGGGAAAAGACTGAAGGGATGGTAGAAGACTAAAGGGTGTTGGATGCTGGCTAAGTAGATGGAAGGTGGATGAAGCAAAGATGCAGAAATAGTAGAAGGAGGTCAGAATGAAGGGAGGGAGAGGAGAGCGGGGAAAGGGGAAGAAAGGATGGGCAGGTGGAGGGATGCTTGGATGGATGGAAGGAAGGAGGACTGGTTCTGCCCCTGAGAAACAGTCCATGAATAAGCATTTACCCGGTGCCTACTGTGTGCCCAGCCCCATGCGAGGCACTGTGCAGAGACAGAGAAGTGAAGCCGGTGGAGAATCCCTACCCAACCCCACACATGTCTGCAAGGAAGATTCAGAGGCTAGCCATTGCCCACGGTAGCTCAGGTGAGAGGGAAAAATCACAGCAGTCCTTCCTTTCTGCCTACAAACGGGGCTTCTCCATCGTAGCCTCAGAACCCCAAGGAGGAGAGAATGATCCTGGCAAGGCTTCCTGTGGGGCCTGGGAGGGAGGCTCCTTGGAATGTCCTAGAGCCCACCTGCCTGGCAGCTCAGTGAGGGCAGGAACCGGGTCTGTGAGCCCATCTCCCCGCGGAAGGCCATCGGTGACATTTCTGTGATAAATGAATGAGCGGGTGAGGGAGTGAATGAAGGAAAGCCTGAGCAGTGCAGCCTATGGCTGGAGGCAGATTCCATCTTCTTTGCAAACTTCGGTTTTCTTGCTCCTTCTGGGGAGAGGTTTGCAGGTGGAGAGTGTGACGTTAATGGAAGTGGTAACAGTATTGGTGACAGCAGTGCTGGTTATTTTTTGGTGGCAGTAAGAATAATACTACTGGTGGCACGGGAGAAGACAAGGGAGGACATTCCAGGAGGGGGAAAAATGTTCTAATTTCAGTTGCAAGAGACAGAAATCCAATTCAAATTGACTTCCGCTACAAAAGAGAAAGAACTGATTGGCTCAAGCAACTGGACAGTCCAGAAGTAGCTCTGGTTTCTGGCCCCAGATACACAAGCCCTCGGATCATATCGTCAGGACTTGTCATTGCAGCTCAGTCTCTCCCCATCTTTTGTCTCTGCCTGCCCTTTGGGCGAGCTTCACTCTCAGGCAAGCTCTCTGGTTTTCCGGGCTTCCAATCTCCCAGCCAGACAGTCCCCCCCTCCAAGAAAGAACTGCACCTCCCTAGCCGGTCAGCCAGAGTCCCAGGATTCGCTCTCCTTGGCCCATCGTGATCACATGCCCATCCCTCAGCCAATCACCATGGCTAGGAGGGTTGGACCACGTGGGTGGGATCAGCCTGGGTCACGTGGCCACTCGGAGCCGGAGGTAGACTCGGTGGTGACAGAGAGGAAGGAGGTGTAGGTGGCAGGGGACCAGTGGGTGGCCTTCAGAGGTAGGGGCAGGTAAAGGTGACGGAAGTCAAACAGCCTGGTGCTTGGTAGGTGCTCCACAATTAAGTTTTCTCCTCCCTGTGCTCTGAGGATAGGGAATAACCTGCATAAGCTGGAGGATGGAGCAGACCTGGGTTCAAATCCCAGCTCTGCTACTTGCTATCTGTGTGGCCACGGACAGAGCACTTAACTTCCCTGTGGGTCAGTTTCCTCAGCTGTAAAATTGGATGACAGTCATGGATTTTTTGAATGTCAAACAATGTATTGCGTATTCTGAGAACAGAGCCTGGCACATAGTAAGTGCTCAATAAATGGAGATAATAGTGCCAAATCATAGGATTTGTAAGGATTAAAATCTCTTCCCTCTGCCTGGGTCTTCATATAGCTGGATCCTTCGCCTTCAGGTCTCAGCTCATATGTCACCTCCTCAAAGAAGCCCTCCCTGACCACCATAGCTAATGATGCCCTCCTACACCCAGTCACTCTCTATCCCAGTAGCCTGTCTTTGTAGCGCCTAAAGTGACCTTGCTAATTCATGTTTCCTCATTTAATATCTGTTCCCCCACCCCCCACCCAGATGTCAGTTTCCTGAAGACGAGATCCCCTTCGGCCACTGCTGTGTCCTGAGAATCTAGAACGGGGCCTGGCACCATGGTTTGGCCTCCATAAATGTTTGCTGAATGAATGAATGGATTCCTCTTTTCCTCCATGAAGCAGTGTCCTTGTACAGCATTTCCCCCAACAGGGAGGACTGTAGGACAGAGATGCCGGAATAGGAGAGGGTTGCAGAGATACAGCTTCCCAGATTGGCAGGGGTGGAGGGTGGGGGAGGCCTGGATGAGCCTGCCACCTTCTGCCCTCCAAGAAGGGCTCCCTTTTGGTCTCTGTCCCTGGCTGTGTAAAGGGTCTTAACTCTGGAGAGCCTTGGGAGGCCGGGGTATCCACTTTGACTTGGGTCATCCCCAGCCAAGGTCAGGCTAAAGCCGGCAGGACAGGATGCTGAGGCCTTGGGATTACACATCTTTACACATCCAGCTGCTTAGCCGGATTAGTACAGATACCATGCCTATCCTGTCCAGGCCCAAGACAGGGGCCCGGGAGTATGAGTCACAGGTCTCCTCTCCCTCCCACCCCTCAGGCCCCTCCTGGCCTGGAGAAACATCCAGACCCACCAGAAACTGGGCCAGGACTGCAGACAGCGTGACTGTATTTTCTGCGCATTTTCATTACCATTTATCGAATGCCTTCTGTATACCAGGCCCTGAGCCTGGCACTTTATAGTATCTCAGTTGATCCTTAAAGATGACAGACTGGGGCTTTTTCTTCTTAATTCAGTTCCTCAGTAAATAGTTCATCAAGCACCAACTTTGTGCCAGGCACAGGTCGAGCACTGGGGATACAGAAGTAATGAAGACAGCCCCTACTTTGGTGGAGCTTTTAGATGGGAGACAGGCAGTCAGTAATTAAAGATCTTTAAAGTGCACTTCAGCTCCTTCATCAGGGGATGGAAGAGGAGGGGAAGGGAACCCAGGAATCAGCAGGTGAGATCCCTTGATCCACACCCAGGTTCCAGGAAGGTGGCTTGTGCCCCCTAACCCATAGCTGGTTGGGGGAGTGTTGCTGTCTGGAAGAGAGCAGAATGTGGACCACCTATCTCCATAAATGTTTGTTAAATGATTGAATGAATAGTCTGCTATTTTTCAAACGCCTTCCGTAGCTCCCCATGACCTACAGGGTCTTATCTGGATCCCTCAGCCTGCATTCACAACCTGTCATGATCTGACCCCAGGCGCCCCTCCGGCCTCTCCAGGATGCTCCCCCTGTCCTCTTATCTCAGGAAATGCCACTATGATCCTCCTGATTGCTCAGGACAACACCTGCGACTCTTCCTTGGCTTTTCGTTACCTTACCTCACACATTCGAGCCATCAGCAAATTGGTTAGTTTCACCTCCAAAATATGCCTTGAGTCTGTCTTCTCTATTCTCAACAGCCACCATCCCTCACCTGGACACCTGCCCGTCCTCCTCACTTAGATTCCTGCATCTATTCCAATCCAGCTACAGGCTGTTACCAAACACAGCTAGAAGCTCTTTAAACCCACATTTGGCCATGTCACTGGCCTGCTAAGAAGCCCTCTGTGGCTCCCGTGGTTCTCAGAATAAAAGTGTCTCATCGGGCCTTAAAGCCTTCCTCACTTCTTTCCTCGGTCTCATCTCTGACACCCATTGCCTTCCTTCCAAGCTCTAGTACACTGTTCTCCTTTCTCTTTTTTTTTATATGTCAATCTCTTCTCTGCCTCAGGGCCTTTGCACTTGCTGCTACCTCTTCCTGGAACACCCTGTCCTCAGATCTTGCCATGCCTGGCTCCTGTGCATCCTTCAGATCCCCACACGAATGTCACCTCCTCAGAGAGGCCCTCCTGAGGCACCCTACTGTTTGTTCTCCAATCATTTTGTTTTATTGGCAGACCAGGTGGTGGAGAATGGGAAGGAGCTTCAGGAAGTCTGGAAGCAGGGGGGACAGGGGAGAAAATGCAGCCAGGGACTTGAAGGAAGCAACAATGCGGCTTCCCTGCAGACCAGGACAATCAGGCCACAGTACCGATGGGTGAGGGGCTAGAGCAGACAGGGACCCCATCCACACCTCCCTGAGTCAGAGCACTCCGTGGACCCAGCTGCAGGCCCAGCATTCTGAGGAAGCCATGACTGCTTCCCTGACCATGCTGAAGCCTTACCCTCATCACCGGCCACACTTGCAATGATTTATTCCTCGACTCACAAACCGAGATCCCGGCGGAGGCCAAGCAGGCCTCATAAACAACTCATGTGGGCCGTGTGGAAGATTTTAAAAACACAGGCCTGGACTAGCTGGCGCTCAGATCCAGCCCGGTTGCCCCAGAGGAGGACACATCCAGAGTAGCCAGAACCTCAGATTTTTCTTTTCTTTTCTTTTCTTTTC
>NW_027397115.1:9094042-9156366 GCF_003265705.2 Callorhinus ursinus
TCTTTCTTTCTTTCTTTCTTTCTTTCCTTTTTGAGAAGCTGGAAATCTGGATTCGTAGAGGAAATAAATGTTGGCAAATAATTCAGTGCATGGGCCAAAGCGACCTGCCCATAGGTAGCTGGAGCCCTCCAGGTAGCAGAGCGGCCTCAATTTATACTAGTTGGGCCACTCGCCCTTCACTGGCACTGAGGGTGGTATGCATTTTCCACCCATGATTTCCATTGCTGCGCCCATTTTACAAATGAGAAAACTGAGGCTCAGAGAACTGACTTAATGACCCATGCCAGGGCCCGGCCTCTATGTAGAACTCCCTTGCACAGCCCCAAAGCCAAAGAGGTTCCAGTGTCTGTACTAAGAGCAATCTATCTGGTTTGTCTTGTTTCTTCTTCTAAATCTGCCCTATCTCCCACAAGGGGAAACCAAGGCTCAGAGAGGTTACAAAATGTACCAGAGGTCACCAAGCTGGCAAGAGCCAGAATTGCAACCCAATTGCCAAGTCCAACATCAGAGTTGGCAGGCTAACTCCTTACTCTCCGTTCAGCTCCAGTGTGAAGGAGCTTTAGAAAGTTCCAATGACCACAGAGTCTTTGGCAGTACCGAATCTCCTAGCTGTGCAAGCACCTTCTAAGTGTAAGTTGCCAAGAAGTGCTAGGTCAATTAAGAAATAAAAGGAAGGAAGGTCACTTGTATTTTAAATCAGTAAGTAAGTAAATAAGTAAGTGCTAAGACTTCAGGTCCTTCCCTGGAAACCCTGGGTGATAGCCAGGACCCTCAGAGGGCATTTTTTGGAGGGAATGGAAACCTCAGGACTTTTGTTCAAATGCAGACATCCTGACAGCTGGTTCACTTTACTTGCCAACTCCTGAACCTTGGGTCCTGCTTCTGCCAGACCCCAGTACAGTTTAGAGGATTCCAAAAGGAATCCAGAATCTGCCCTGCAGCTTAGAACTCAGGGAGTTCCACGTGGTATATCTCTTCTAGTCCTTTGCTCCACCATTTCTTGGTCAGTGGGTCAGTGAAGGGGAAAAAAAACAACAACAGTATTTGTTGAGGACCTGTTAGATGCCAGGTACCTTCTATGTGATATCTCAGTGTGATTCAGCCGCTTCCTGGCTGTGTGATCCTGGGCAAGTCACTTTACCTCTATGAATCTGTTATCTCACCTGCTAAAGGAAGGTGAGAATTTTGTTGGCCAGGTCACTTTTTATTTGCAGGGGTCAGGAACCCAACCCAAATTGGCCTAATTAAAAAAGGGTATTGGTCAGTTCACGTTAATGGAAAGTCCAGGGATACTGGCTTCAGGAATGGCTGTATCCAGGTACTTAACTAGTGTCATCAGCAACCTGCCTATGTCTCTTAGCACAGACTCCCTTGGCATTGGCTATATTGTTTGGAAGATTCTTCCCAAAGGTCCAAAGATGACTCTCTGGCCTCTCCAGGTCGACAACGTAATAACTCAGCACCCCCCGATGAAAAAGAACACTTCTTCCCCAATAATTCCAGAAAAAAAGAAGCCCAAGATGAAACTTGATTGGCCAGTATGAGTCATGTCCACACTACTAAACCTGTCTGTGCACACCTGCCCCAGCCACACGGGGCTGGCTGTCACTCCCCACTTCAAGCCCTTGTACTTGTGCTTACCTCTGCCTGAACACCTCTTCCTGCAGGAGTCCATCCTTCAAGGCCCAGTCCAAATGACTCCTCCTCCATGAAGCCTCACTTCTGTGAGCCTTGGTTTTCCCGACGGTAAACCAGGATTTGAGAGCATCTACCTCTTCAGGTTGATAGAAGGAGTAAATGAGACTAGGCAGGCAGAGCAGTTGACACAGTGCCTGGCCTTGAGTAATCAATACATTTTGGCTGTTATTATTATGTCATTGTTAATAGATGTTCAGCTGCTAATTCAAGCTTGTATTTCCCTGTAGTGCCTGACACAGGGCAAGGACTCAATGAGCATTGCATTTTGGGTGGTCCAGTTGGGGCCATGGCTTCTCAACCCATCCATCCATCTACCCATTCACTTTTCATTTACTGTACCAGAATTTGTGGAGTGCCAACACCATACCAAACTCTGTGCTGGGGAATGGGGCTCAGCTTTGCAAGACAGACACAGTCCCTGCCCTCACAGTGATGATCTGGGTAGGTGGGGAAGCAGAAAATGAATGAGTGAATAAATAAATAAACAAGATGACTGCAGATTGTGGCAAGTCACCAAGGAGGTAAAACAGTGGGGGAAGAATGAGTAACTGGGGAGGAGTTTTGTGGGGTTTTCATAAGATTTACTAATTTTTAAGTAATCTCTACACCCAACATGGCGCTTGAACTTACAACCCCAAGATCAAGAGTCAAATGCTCCACCAACTGAGCCAACCAGGCACCCCAGGAGGTATTTATTTGAATCAGGTTGTCAGGGACAGCCCCTCTAAGGAGGGAATATGTGGGGTATGAAGAAGCCAGTCACAGAGAAATTTGGAGGGAGAGCATCACAGGTAGAGAAAACAGCAAGTGCAAATGTCCTGAGGCAGGAATGCTCTTGGCATGTTGAGGAGCATATAGATGGCCAGTGTGGCTGGAAGAGAGTGGGAAAGAGCAGAGGAGAGGAGATTTAAGAGGCCGACATGGGGACCAGATCAGGCAAGGCCTTGTAAGCCCCGTAAGAGTTTGGACCTTGTTTTGGGTGCCGTAGGAAGCCACTGGAGGGCTTCAAGAAGGGGAGTGACAAGACCTAGTTCCTACCTTAGAGGAGGGCATGTGCTTCCATCTGGGAGAAGTTGAAAAGGCTTCTCCAAGGTGCCATTTCTGCCAAGTCCTGAGAGAAGTGAGAAAGCCCACTGTGTGTGCGAGAGGGAGTGGGCCAAGGCTTCTCCAGGCCCGAGGAACAGCCAGTGAGAGGTGCTGAGGGCTCTGCTGACTCCGCCTTTGTAACAGGAAGACGAGAGGCTCCTGAGGGCCCAGACAAGAAAGGTGTTGAAGAAAAGATGTCTAATGATCCTTGTCATAGATGCTAAGGGGGACTCCATTCAGGACATTGTAGCAGGCACAGGGACTGTGGGAGGAGAGCCTGGGCTTGACTCCCAGGACAGCTCGGGCAAGTGGGAATTTGCTGCTGAGGAGCAGCGTGCCTTATGGGGTTGGAAAATCACTGAGAGGAAACAGTGGGCTGGGGGAGTCTGGCTGACTATCTGAGGGACTCTTCTGAGACACAAGAATGATCGCCCTCATTTTCCAAAGCAGGCCCTTAGCAGGGCATGAAGAAGGGAGTCAGAGGAAGACTGCTGCTAAGAATATTCATAAGAACCATAGCATGTTCTGCCCTTCGCATGTGTGGCTTGAAGAGCCTTGAACTTCCGCCCCTGTTCCCTCTCCCGCTTCATTCCCTCTTACTCTTCCCTTCAGTTGCCCTGCTTCAACCATGCTGGCCCCACATGTTCCCACCTCAGGTCCTTTGCACTTGCTGTTCCCTCTGCCTGGAATGCTTTTCCCACTGATGGTCACAGGGCCAGCTCTTCCTTATCATTCAGGTCTCAGCTTAAAGGTCACCTCCACCGAGAGGCCCTGCCTGACCACCTCAGGTGAACACATCTCCTAGTCATTCCCCTTTCCTACAACTGACTTAATTTTTTCAAAGCAATTACCATCACCCAAAATTATCCTGTTGCCCTGTTATTGTTCACTGCATACCCCTTCCCTCTACAAGATGGTCAGCTCCACACAAACTGGGATTTCTGCCTGGTTTGTTCACAGCTGTACCCTGAGGCTAAGATGGCGCCTGGTGCATCATTGAACACATGGATGGATGGATGGATGGATGGATGGATGGATGGATGGACAGATGGACGAATGAATGAGGTTAATCCTTATAAAAACCTGACCATGTAGATATTATTATTCCCTTTTTACAGACGAAGAAACTGAGGTTCAGAGAGGCAAAGTTCCTTGTGTGAACTTACACAGCTGTGCTAAGGGGCACACAGGGAAAATTAATTGTCCAGGGGCAGGATTTGAACCCAGGTCTCACTGATTCTGCTCTTTTCTTCAGTCCCCCGCCGATGAATAGTAATAATAGCTCATGATAACAGACCCCACATTAGAATGGTCTTATATGATGCTCACATCTTCCTTCCAGTTGAAAACAAATGAACAGCAAACATTCCCTGGGCCCCGACTGTATGCTGGGTACCACATGCATGATCGCATGGAATCCTTAATGAAGTAGGAACTGTGGTGATCCCCATTGCACAGGTGAAGAAATTGAGGCTCAGAGAGGTTAAGTAACTTTTCCAAGGGCTCACAACTGGAAAATCAGAAAGCTTTTGCAGGTCTATGGGGCGCCTGGGTGGCTCAGTCGGTTAAGCATCCAACTCTTGATTTCGGCTCAGGTCATGATCTCAGGGTCCTGAGATCATTCGCTCTCCACCCGCCCCCACCCTAATGTGGGGCTCGATCCCAGGACCCTGAGATCATGACCTGAGCCAAAGGCAGATGCTTAACCAACTGAGCCACCCAGGCACCCCAGTAAATAAAATCTTTTTAAAAATAATACAATAATTGGGGCGCCTGGGTGGCTCAGTCATTAAGTGTCTGCCTTTGGCTCAGATCATGATCCCAGGGTCCTGGGATCGAGCCCTGCATCGGGCTCCCTGCTCGGCAGGAAGCCTGCTTCTCCCTCTCACACTCCCCCTGCTTCTGTTTCCTCTCTCGCTGTGTCTCTGACAAATAAATAAATAAAATCTTTAAAAAAAATAATAAAATGCAGGCCTAGGTTCCTAACCAATACATTCTAGTGCCTCTCTTCCACCGGACCTTAAGTTTATTCATTCATTTTCTATTCCTTTGTCATGCTTCTTCCTGTGTTTGATGATGAATGAAGACAGGGCTCACTAGTAAAAGGATGAAAATTCATACTACAGAGTCTTCCTGATGACTTTGACCCTTTTAGTTAACTTTTTGTCAGATCTGATGAGCTCATCATTGCTTTTAACTTCGCGTCGTCACCACTGATGGGATCACACCAGGACAAGTATCCGTTTAGCTGTTATCTTGATGCTTACCTGGGCTGACATTACTAAAGCTACCTCCAAGCTGTTGTTTCTTTACGAGGATCTTTGTAAACCATTTGTCTTTGTCTGCAAGGACTAGTTTGCTTAAAACCAGAGAATAGAATCTACACTCCAACTCAACTAGATGAATTAGTCAGGATACACGAGATTACAGAGGTGAGGAAACAGTAGTGAGGAAACCACAATCTGGTGACTTTACACATCAAAGTTTTGTTTCTCACTTGTGTGATTCCCCCTAAGGACCCAGTAAGAGTGCAGCACGGCCCTCTTCCAAGTCGTGGTGACTCAGGATCCACTGTCCTCTCAACACGAGACCTCCATTGTTGCTGAGGAGAGGGAGCTCACACCCACTCACCCTCAGCCCAGAAGCCATCTGCATCATCCCGGTGCACAGCGAGTCACACAGTTCTGCACAGAGGAAATAGAGGCCTCCAGTGTGCCCAGGAAGAAGACGAGAACCAGAGAGGAGTGAGTGCTAGAAATCTCTTGCACGCCAGGCATACATACACTGCAGGGCTGCAGTCAAAGATGTGAGGGTTTCTTTGCCAACCCACTGAGTTGAGGTGCCCCCTCCTCCTTCAGGGCACTTCTGTTCCCCCCATGGCTGTCTGACATACCCAGCGAGCAGGACACCAGTGTTGATTCAGGGGCTCAACGTTGGTGAAACGGGATTGCTTCTTTTCTTTTCATTTAAAAGTAGAAATGCCGGGGCACCTGGGTGGCTCAGTTGGTTAAGCGACTGCCTTCGGCTCAGGTCATGATCCTGGAGTCCCGGGATCGAGTCCCACATCGGGCTCCCTGCTCAGCAGGGAGTCTGCTTCTCCCTCTGACCCTTTCCCCTCTCATGCTCTCTCTCTATCTCATTCTCTCTCTCAAATAAATAAATAAAATCTTTAAAAAAAAAATAAAAGTAGAAATGCCGGTAATTTCTCTCTTTTTAAAAATCTGCCCCCAGTGCTATTATTTTTTATTGCATCTATCACAGTTATTTTTATTTTTATTATGGTGGGACTACTTAATATATCTACCCTCTTCACATTTTTTTTAAAGATTTTATTTATTTATTTGAGAGAGAGAGAGCAAGAGTGCGCGGGAGAGAGAGCATGAGCGGGGGGAGAGAGCATGAGCAGGGAGGAGAGGGAGAAGCAGGCTCCCCGCTGAGCAGGGAGCCCGATGTGGGGCTCCATCCCAGGACCCTGGGATCGTGACTTGAGCTGAAGGCAGAGGCTTAACTGGCTGAGCCACCCAGGCGCCCCCTACCCTCTTCACGCTTTTAGTGTACTATATGGTATTGGGACTCTGGGCACAGTGTTGGACGGCAGGTCTCCAGGACCTACCCATCAAATGCCAGTCACTTCTTTCTGCTCCTCCCCCAGTTTGTCATACGGTGTACACACCTGCGTTGGAGACCATCTCCTTAGCCTTCGTGAGCATTTTATAGGTTTCAGAGCACTAACTGCCTCCCCATGGGGAGGCAGGCTGTAGATCTCAGACCTCGCTGTCAGGGGAGGCAATGACGCATATCACTTCTGGGCACAGGCAAGCGTGACTTCTCCACGCTATTCCTGCCCCTGCCTTGGCAAGAATGGAAGTCACATAATGAGACGATAGAGCCACCGGTTCCCTGAGTCACGGCTTGGAAAGGAACTACACTGGAGACCCAGCAGATTCTCAGTGGCCGTTCCATGAGAAAGACCAGAGATGTGAAGACACTGGCCTAAAGATGCCCAGCCAGAATCGGAAAGTAGGTCTCTTGACTACCCATGCATTCACCTCAACGTGAACCTCTAGTGAGACTAAAATGCTACGTGAAAAAGATCTGTTGTTAAGCCCCCCCAAATGTCTCCTTCTAAATGTATCTTGGACATTAACCAGCAAATCTGGCTGTTATCGAGAATCACAGAGCCATCATTCTGATGTTAGCCAGGGTGGTGTCCAATCCCAACATCCGGACCAACATATTTAGCTTCCTTTAGCACCCCCAGCTGCCCTGGCCAGGCTCTCAAAGAGTACCCTCCACCCTCCCCATCCCTGCAGATTCAGGGGCAAGGGGACAGATTTGTGGCTCAGCAGAACCCGTAGACACTGTCCTTACCTAACATTTCCTGTGCTCCTTTTTTTTTTATTCAATCCACTGCTCCCTGCGGCAGGGATGGACCGATACCATTCATCACTGTTGAGACCAACAGTCCCTTCCTCAGCTCCGCACGCCCCCAGCAAATGTAGGGAACTGACGATCACTCAGGCAGGAAGAACCCTGCTCCGATCAAGTGTCTCACTATGCCCTCCCCACTCTGCAGGGACCAGAGTCAAGTCTCCGTTACCACCACCACCACCACCACCACCAGAGGCATTGTCCTCAGATGGGCAGGAGGTTGTAATCTCACCAGCTCCCAGAATCCCTGCTTTGACAAGGCTCATGAGAACTTAATTCACCTGTTAGGAGTAGATGCCCAGCCCAGATCGTGTAGGGAAGAGTCGGGTCACCTGAGAGAGATGGTTCAAGTGAGGACATATGTTAAAAACCATAATTCAATTATCTAATATGTTCCTTTCTGTTTCACCCCTCAAAAATCCAAAATTTGGGGCGCCTGGGTGGCTTAGCCATTAAGCGTCTGCCTCCGGCTCAGGTCATGATCCCAGAGTCCTAGGATCAAGCCCCCACTGGGCTCCCTGCTCAGCAGGGAACCTGCTTTTCCCTCTCCCACTCCCCCTGCTTGTGTTCCCTCCCTCTCTGTCAAATAAATAAATAAAATTAAAATATATATATATATATATATATATATATATAAAATTCAGACCCCAGCATTCTGGGATAAAAAAAAGGTGCTCAGGTATTAAAACAGAGAAGGGCTTCAGTGCCTGGTAGACATGGGATCAAACCCATGTCTTGGCCACTGCCCTTGTTGTCACTTTGGTTATTGTCTTTCTAAGCCTCAGTTGCCCCAATTATAAAATGAGGGCCAGGGGTACAGCACAACCTGCAGGTGGTTTTCAGGATGAAATGAGATTCTTCATTCCATAAATACGTGTTGAGCACCTACTGTATGCTCTGAGGACTCAAGATTGAGAAAAATCAGACACAAACCTCTGCCCTCAAGTCGATTACATTCTACAGAGGTGGACATTATTGTAAAATGGTGACTTAGACAGCATTTTGAAGAGAAAGACATGTACTCTGAAAGCCTGCAATTACAGATTTGACCTGATCAAATCAGGGTCAGGGATGGCTTCCCTGAGGAGGTGATGCCTCAGCTGAGCTGAGAAGGATGAGGAGAAACTGACCAGGCAGAGTGAAGGAAAAAGCACTCCAGGCAGCAAGAACAGCATGGGCAAAGGCCCTGTGGCAAGAAGGATCATGAGAACTGTGAGGGACCAAAGGAAGACTAATTCACCTGAAGTGAAAGAGCAAAGGGGAGCCTGGTACAGGATGATGCTGGAGGGTTCAGGAGAGTATAGACTAAGTGATTGTAACAACAAGACTGCAAAATCCAGTGGCTTAACTAAGACAGATGTTATAAGGTAGACCAGGAGTTGGCACACTTTTTCACTAAAGGGCCAGGCTCGGGCTGCGATTAACTTTCGTCTCAGATCCAAGCAGCTCTGCCCATCACATCTGCCTACCAGCCACCAAGAAAAAGGAAACAACGGGCAAGCATCATTTCTGCTCACATTTCATTGGCCAGACCTAGTCACGTGGCCCACATGGCCTCATCCAATTGTAAGGGAAGCTGGAAAGTCTGTTTGCAGTGGCCCAGGGGGAGGTGATCGTGGCTTGGGGCAAGAGTGGTAGCTTGCAGGTAGAGAGGGAATGGAAAAGACGAAAAGATGTCTGTGAGCCAGAATTGGCAAGACTTGGTGATGGGTTAGATATGGGGACAAGGATGACCCCTAGGTTTCTGGCTTGTGCAATTAGATGCAGATCTCATCTGGAAAGTTCTTCATATACAGTAGGAAGTCAGTAAGCGGTTGCAGTCTTCAGTATTTCGTCAGTGGGTCCCGCATTGCAAACCCAACGCCTACAGTGACCTGACAGATAACGGAAGGGGCAAAGGGGCCTGTCTAAAGGGGCAGCTGCTCCTTAGCTCCAGGCAGTAGTTGCCCTCGGGAATGCAGGTTGAGTGTAGACATCATCTGATTTTCCAAGGGAATGTGAAAATCTGGATTTTTATGTGAAATCTTCCAATTTTGAAACTTGGGCCAATAAGTAAAAATAAATTTCTCAGCCCAAAGGCTTCTGATTTATAATGCCTAGGATACCCCCAGCAATGCCACGGCACCTCTTTTCCACCTTTGTGACTCGGTTGCCCTCTGTTGGTGAAGGCCGCTGTTGCGGGCTCACGCCAAGGCCTCTGCCTTCATCCTTTGTTGCCCAAGCACCTTTATCCCCGGATTTCTGTCCCTTTGTGCCCAGGAGCGCCACCTGCAGGTTCCTGACTCCAGTTTCTCACCAGTCCCCCACTGGTGGGCCCCCCACCTCCAGTGGGGAGAGGGGTGCAGACCATCAGCCTGCTCCCAATCCCCTTAATCGGATCTGCGCCAGTGACCCTTCTAATTAAAACTCCCCAGCTATAATCTCCCTTTAAAGCCAGGGAAGCGGAAGGACCATAAAAGGAGCAAGAGGGTTGCCGGGTCCGGAAGCTGCCTCCTCTTACGTCCTTGAACATGTCTTCTGGACACCCACAGACCCGAGATCAAGTCCCAGAACTACCTCTTCCAAGTTGAGTGGCCCTGGATAACTCACTTCATTCTCTGAGGCTCCCTTCCATTCATTTACTTGTTCATTCATTTATCATCCATTTAGGGAGCACCTACTCTGCGCCAGGCACTGTTTCAGGAGCTAAGGACACAGCAGTCCAAGACAGACTCAGCCTGGGTCCTCATGAGCTGACATTCCTTTGCAGGACCCAGAGGAGAAAAGTCCAGCTCAGCAAGATCAGTGCTCTCATGGGAGAAGCTTAGGGGCTGTGGGACTCCGGAGGATGGACACACCCGA
Source organism: Callorhinus ursinus (assembly GCF_003265705.2). Classification (NCBI taxonomy): domain Eukaryota; kingdom Metazoa; phylum Chordata; class Mammalia; order Carnivora; family Otariidae; genus Callorhinus; species Callorhinus ursinus. The sequence goes on from NW_027397115.1 coordinate 9,104,099, forward strand.
CCCAGAGCTGGGGGTCAGAGCAGGCTCACTGGAGCAATGGCCCCTGAGTTGGGAGCTGATAGGAATCAGCCAAGAGAAGTGGAGGAGGAAGGGTGCTGAAGGCAGAGGGAACAGCATGGTGAGGATCTTGGGGTGTGAGCAACCACGGCAGTGCAGCTTGGGAACTATAAGGGTTTTTACCAGGATTCGGTACGGAATATGCAGTGGGAGATTCAGGAAATAGTCTGGAGAGAGAGAAGAAAGGTAGTCTTAATATAAAAATCCAAATCTCTCTATCATTCTTGATGAGTTCTTCCTGCCGCTCCAACCTCATCCCCTCCAACTATCCCTATACTCAGCCCCACTTACACTGAGTTGCTTTCTGTTGCTTGATTAAGCCAAACTCATTCCCACCTCAGGGCCTTTGCACATGCTATGCCTTCTGCCTGGAATGCTCAGATCTTCGAATGACATACTCCTCATCCTCAAGTCTCAACAACCAGGGCATCTCCTGAAATAGGTCTGCCCTGACTACCCAACCTCATGTGGACACCCCTCACCCCTTGCTACCCTACCGATCCCACTGGTTTGTTTTTCTCAGTAACATGTAGCACTTAGCACTCTCTGGCATCATCTTGTTCTTTTATGGGTTTATGTGTTATTTTGTCCACGTCTCTCTCCCAGCTCCTTGCAGCCACAGAAGTGGTCTTTCTTATCCATGCTGCATATCCCCAGCAACTAGCAGAGCATTTGGTAATGAAAACATGCCAACAAAATGCGAAGAATTAGAACTTTATCCGAGAGCTTATGGAGCCATTGCAGGGTTCACAGAAGGGCTCTCTATGGCTTGCTTGGATTTTTGCTTCTCTCCTATGGCCTTTCAATACTGTTGTGAGGATTAAAAGCAATGGGATACTCTTTATGGAAAGCAAAAATTCTATTACCGTAGTAAGGCTTATTTTACGTACCATCTAATTCACCCAGTTCTGGTGTGCAGCTCCACTGAGTTTTTAGTGAATTTGCCAGGTTGTGCAACCATCACCCTAAATCAATTTTAGAACACTTTTATCACCCCAAAGAGATCCCTCATAACCATTAACAACTGTTAATCCATATTCTCACCCTGGCAGCCACTAATCTGCTTTTTATCTCTAAAGATTTGCCTTATCTGGACACTTTATGTAAATGGAATCCTACAGTATGGGGCCTTTTGTGTCAGGCTTCTTTCGCTTCACATCATGTTTTCAAGGTTCATCCATGTTGTAGCGTGTGTCCTCCACCCCTTTTTATGGATAAGTAATATTCCATTCCATGGATATACCCGTTTATCCGGTCATCAGCTGATGGACATTTGGGTTGATTCCACTTTTTTATTTGTGGATAAAGCTGCTATGAAGATGCTTGTGCATGAAGAGCAGTTTCCAAATAAAAGTACACTTATCACAACAAGCCCCGAGTAATGTATAGAATTGTTGAATTATTATACTGTACACTGAAACTAATATAATACTGTAGGTTAACTCTACTGGAATTAAAATTAAAATTTAAAAAATGACTTATGACAGACACTTGTTTTAAAAAAAAAAAAAAAGGCACTTTCCAAGCCCTGAACATCTCTCAGCTTGCTAGAGCTTCTGGCATCCCTGTATGAGTTTCACCCCAATGGGCTATGTACCCATGAATGAGACCCTTCCCTTCTCTGCTTGTGTCTCCCCATCTTTCCAGACAGGAGCCTGTGCCCTTTTATGCACAGATATTCTGTGCCTCGTTCACATTCCTGGAAGAGCAGGGGAGTGTGTGGAGGAAATGATAAACAGTTTGTATTTATAGCTGCTGGAGCCAAAGGTGGGCATCCCCGTGATCAACCACCAGAGCCGACAATTAGGAGGAGGGCCTGGCTCCAGCACCCCTGGATCCCACCCTGGGGACTCCCACCTGCTGCTCTCTTCACCCAGAGGACCAAAGCTTCTGCCCCCATTTGGTGCAGACAGGTGGGTTCCAGGATCCAGAATCTCCTCACAGGGAGGGAATCTGAAGACTGCCTCCTAGTCCCTCGTCCTGGCTTTTGCCTTTTTTCCCCGGGTTCCTGGAGTCCTGCCCAAAACTGATTGGGCTCAGATCCCAGGAAAGCAAAGCTGGAAATGCAGAGGCCCAGACAGGGGTTTGAACACGGTTCTGGGAGGACTCCAGGTGCTGGCTGGTCCACATACCGCCCCCCCCCCCGCCCCACCCCTGGGGTCCATCCCGGAGACCAAGTCAAAACTGTTTGTTTGGGTTTCAGGCTGTTTGTGGGATATCTGCTGCTTTAGCAGGCAATGGGGCCCACAGACCTCAGCAACCAGTCCAGGGGCTGGGAGTGGGCGTGATGATAAATTACCTGGATCATAGTTTAATAACGTAACATACATTAAGTAGCTGTTATGTGACAAGTGCTCAATTACTTCCATCTCCATTCTAGAGATAAAAAATGGAGAAATGGAGGCTCAGAGAGGGGAAACGATTTGTCCAAAGCCACACAGCCAGGGAGAATAGTCTCAGGACTCCAACCCAGCTCCCAAACCAGCTCATAAATAAGTATAAGGCTGCAGAGTAATAACAGCGATAAAAGCTGATCTAAGGGCCTTACGAATTCATTGAACTCTCATTGCAGCCTTGCATTGGACACCTCCACCCCCCCCCCCCGCCCCAAATCTTAAGGATAAGGAAACTGAGGCGCAGAGGGTTTAACCCCCACTTGGAAGTTCCCCAGCCAGGAAGAATGGCCCTGACTCTGAAGGCTTCAGCGGGTCTAGGAAAGAAAACAGTCTTATGGGTAGGGCCAGGACGGAGTGCGGAGGGGTGCCTGCATGCAGGGAAGGAGGCTCGCGGTGCTCCGACCCTCCCAACACAACACTGAGCAGCAGACTGCCCCCCCCCGCGGGAGCCAGGGAGGACTCTGCCCCCTTTTCTTCCTTTCTAGGCATCTTGGGGCTGGGAGGTGGGGAGGGCAGGGCACATTCTCATTCTCAGGTACAAAGGTGGTGCCTACCTCAGAATAACAGACCCTAAGGACTGTACATAATACAGACATAATATGCAGGGTGCATAATTCATGCCTCTGTCAGCAGAACATCAATTATGTGGGCCTTCCCTGGAGTTGTCTAGGAGTTAGAAACTGGAGCGGGCTTCCCTTGCCAGGCTCTGGGGGAAATGGGACCGCCCAGCTCTTAAAGGAACAGGCTCCCCAGGAATCTGCTCCTTCTCCAGCAGGCTTCCTCCTAGCTGGGGATCAGCGCCTACCTAGAGCAGCAACCTGCAGGGCTCTGCCCGAGGCCCTGGCTGCCTGCCCCAGAAAATCAGAGCCACCCTGTGTTTAGCCCTGTGCTGGTAACCCTGCCTGTATAATCTCCTCGTCCCCCACACTATGATTTATGAGGGGCTAGCTACTGGTATACCCCAGGGTTTCTCAACCTTGGTACTATAGACATTTTGAGACAGATCATTCTTCGTTGCAGGCCTGTCCTGTGCATGGTAGGATTCAGCAGCATCCCTGGCCTCCACCCACTGGCTGCCAGGGGCATCCCTCCCCCCCAGGTCGTGACAACCAAAAATTTCTGTGGCATTTGTCAAATTTTGACCCCTGGGGGTTCAAAATCATCCCCAGTTATGAATGACTGGAATATCCCCATTTCGCAAGTAAGGAAACTGAGGCAAGGGAAGTTTCAATGCCAAGGCCGTCCAGCCAGTAAATGGCAGAGCTGGATTCTACCTCTAGAGCCCACACTTCGAACTCGGGGCTGGAGTTCCCAAAGTATGCCGCCGGAATAAGCATGTACTTATTTTAATGAAGATTTAACACATCTTTCCCTAGCACACAAAACCAGCATCTTTGCAAATGTCATTTCTTAGGACAAGGCTAAAATGGAGGTGAGCAGTGTGTGTTGTTGTTTTACTACTGAGGGAAGAGTAGTACAAGCAGCAAAAGAACACGTACAGTGGGATGTCAGTCCTGAGCGAGACAAAATAGCAATTTGTTAGGGACATATATCTCTCTATTAAAAACTCTCCAGAAAAGAAAAGGGATGAGAAGAAATTGTGGTTACCCCGGGGTGGAGAAGGACCTGCAGGAAATGTTAGCATTACTGTCACATACTGTTTCTTCACCTGGGTCGTGTGTTCCCAGGCGTTCACCTGATTATGGTTTGTAAATATACATAAATTTGATCTACTTTTGTATGTATTGGATATTTCTTTTTATAAAGTGATTACGGAATTTTACTTTTTCAATGAGTGCACATCAAGAATTAAAACTCAAAAGCTTTTGTTTATTATTTTTTTAAGATTTTATTTATTTATTTGACAGAGAGAGAGACAGCAAGAGCAGGAACACAAGCAGGGGGAGTGGGAGAGGGAGAAGCAGGCTTCCCGCCGAGCAGGGAGCCCGATGTGGGGCTCGGTCCCAGGACCCTGGGATCATGACCTGAGCCGAAGGCAGTTGCTTAACCAACTGAGCCACCCAGGCGCCCCCAAAAGCTTTTGTTTAAAGGACACAGGATTCGTTGGAAACGTATAGCCGGAGAAGTGTGACATTTGGGAACCTGTGGCAGGAGAGGCCCAAAGAGAGAGGTCGGAGTAAAAATGTAGGCTTGACAACCCTATGTGGTGAGTGGAGATTCATTACAGAAAAACGGAAGCCTCTCGAACTCACCCGGGCAGCAAGGGCACTGGCCGATGGGATATAGCAGGCCATTTCGGGACAGGGCAGGAAGCAAAGACCAGCTGGACTACCCGGAGGCTGGGCGGGCTAGGCCGATGGGATGGTGTGGACTGAGAGACCTCCCCTGTGAGGACGGCTAGCGTTCATCAGACACTCTGTGTGCACAGCTGGAAGCTCTCCTAAATGCCTTGCACGTGTTAATGCATTTACCCCTTGTAGCAGCTCTCTGAGGTAGACATTTATTTACCATCCCATTTTGCAGATGAGGAAAATGAGGCTTAGAGTAAACAACTGGCTCAAGGTAAGAAAATGGCAGAGCTGGGATTCGAACCCAAAACAGCCTGACACCAGAGCCCAGGCTCTAAATTGCCGCCCCCATACCCTCTTTCAGATCTCCTGTGTCCTCACTGCTGACTCCCCCCGCCCCGCCGCCCCGAGGCTGGAATAATTAGCTTTAAATCATTGCAGTCTCTGGGCTTTGGTTTGTACATCTGTACAACAAATGGATTCAAATAAATGATCTTTTTAGCTCAAACATCCAGGCATTAGATGACTGTTGAGATGTGAAAATGCTCTTGAATGTTGAGGAGCATTCTGCGGACGCACGGTTGTTAGGATGATCATCCTATGGGTGGTTGGTAACTAAATCCCACTCTCTTCTCCTTGCAGATCCTTGCCATAATTTCCATCATGTTCATCGTCCTCTCCACCATTGCCCTGTCACTCAACACGCTGCCCGAGCTGCAGAGCCTGGACGAGTTCGGCCAGACCACAGACAACCCCCAGCTGGCCCATGTGGAGGCCGTGTGCATTGCATGGTTCACCATGGAGTACCTGCTGCGGTTCCTGTCCTCACCCAAGAAGTGGAAGTTCTTCAAGGGCCCACTCAATGCCATTGACTTGTTGGCCATCTTGCCATACTATGTCACCATCTTCCTCACCGAATCCAACAAGAGTGTGCTGCAGTTCCAGAACGTCCGTCGTGTGGTCCAGATATTCCGCATCATGCGTATCCTCCGCATCCTTAAGCTCGCACGCCACTCCACCGGCCTCCAGTCCTTGGGCTTCACCCTGCGGAGGAGCTACAATGAGCTCGGCTTGCTCATCCTCTTCCTCGCCATGGGCATCATGATCTTCTCCAGCCTTGTCTTCTTTGCTGAGAAGGATGAGGATGACACCAAGTTCAAAAGCATCCCAGCCTCTTTCTGGTGGGCCACCATCACCATGACGACCGTTGGGTATGGAGACATCTACCCCAAGACTCTCCTGGGGAAGATTGTTGGGGGGCTCTGCTGCATTGCAGGGGTCCTGGTGATTGCTCTTCCCATCCCCATCATTGTCAATAACTTCTCTGAGTTCTACAAGGAGCAGAAGAGGCAGGAGAAAGCAATCAAGCGGAGAGAGGCTCTGGAGAGAGCCAAGAGGAATGGCAGCATCGTGTCCATGAACATGAAAGATGCTTTTGCCCGGAGCATCGAGATGATGGACATCGTGGTTGAGAAAAATGGAGACAATATGAGTAAGAAGGACAAAGTGCAAGATAATCACTTGTCTCCCAACAAATGGAAATGGACAAAGAGGACACTGTCTGAAACTAGCTCAAGTAAGTCCTTTGAAACCAAGGAGCAGGGATCCCCTGAGAAGGCCAGATCATCTTCTAGTCCTCAGCACCTGAATGTCCAGCAGTTGGAAGACATGTACAATAAGATGGCCAAGACCCAATCTCAACCCATCCTCAATACCAAGGAGTCAACAACACAGAGCAAACCAAAGGAAGAACTTGAAATGGAGAGTATCCCCAGCCCTGTAGCCCCTCTGCCCACGCGTACAGAAGGGGTCATAGACATGCGAAGCATGTCAAGCATCGATAGCTTCATTAGCTGTGCCACAGACTTCCCCGAAGCCACCAGATTCTCCCACAGCCCTTTGGCATCACTTCCCAGCAAGACTGGGGGCAGCATGGCCCCAGAGATGGGCTGGCGGGGAGCTCTGGGTGCCAGTGGTGGTAGATTTGTGGAGGCCAATCCCACCCCTGATGCTAGCCATCGCTCTACCTTCTTCATTGAGAGCCCCAAGAGTTCTCTGAAGACGAACAACCCCCTGAAGCTCCGAGCACTTAAAGTCAACTTCGTGGAGGGGGATTCCAGTCCATTAGTCCCTGTTCTGGGGATGTACCACGACCCTCTTAGGAATCGGGGGGGCGCTGCAGCTGCTGTCGCTGGACTGGAGTGTGCCACACTCTTGGACAGGCCTGTACTGAGTCCAGAGTCCTCCATCTACACCACAGCAAGTGCTAGGACGCCCCCCCGATCACCTGAGAAACACACAGCAATAGCATTCAACTTCGAAGCAGGTGTCCACCAGTACATTGATGCGGACACAGATGATGAGGGGCAGGTGCTCTACAGTGTAGATTCCAGCCCTCCCAAGAGCGTCCACATGAGCACCAGTCCCAAGTTCAGCGTCGGGACAAGATCAGAGAAGAACCACTTTGAAAGCTCCCCCTTACCCACCTCCCCTAAGTTCTTAAGGCAGAACTGTATTTACTCAACAGAGGCATTGACTGGAAAAGGCCCCAGTGGCCAGGAAAAGTGCAAACTCGAGAACCACATCTCCCCCGACGTCCGCGTGTTGCCGGGAGGAGGAGCCCATGGAAGCACACGGGATCAGAGCATCTGAGCTACCCCACCTGCAACAGAGACTTGTGGCAAGACCTGAGAGGTGTGCCGTTCAGCTTCCCTGCCGCAGAGCTTTTCCGCACGAACTCAGAAAGGCTCTGCAAAGCCCCCAGACAGAAGCGAAACTCCAGGGGAGGCTCCCTAGGGCCTTGAGAGCCATGACAGGTATGACCGAATGAAGTCGGCCAAGCCACAGGATGTGGCGTCTCCTTGTACCAAGTCCACTGCCCTCTTTGGGAGATGACATGGGCAGAACTCACAGCCACCACTACCACATGCTGGACCTAACCAAGGCCACCTCCTCCCCACTCGTCTGTCATGGCTCTCCATCACAGCCTCCGGGGGGAGGGCAGCATCTCGATCCCTCCAGGCTTCAGCTGGAGAAGGATGCCGGAACAAGTGGCTGGGTTGACCAATTTGGTTTTGGGTGTTACCTGGCCACCTCCTGGAACTCCTGTCCATCACCTCCTGGATGGATCCCACTGTTAGAAAGCTACAGAGGATACTCGTGTCATGGGGAAATTTCCACACCATCAGCCACGATCCCAGCGCAAAACCCTTACTCAAATGTCTTCATTGACTTCAGTGTTCCATAGTACCTGAGATTTTATTTTGAGATATCATCAGGGTGAGTTGCACCACTTGTACTTGATTCTAATTGCCCCCTGGCAATCTGGGAAGGGTTCAGACGGCAGGCACTCAGCCAACAGTATGAACGGTGAGCATTGCTTTAGGGTTGTTAGAAGGAAAACACTTTCTGTACATCACTAGTGTAGACTCAAAAGATATGCAAGTGTCAAATATGCAAAAGAAATAGCTTATTCAAAGAGACTGTATGTTACTGAAGAACAGAATAAAATCTGATTTTTTTTTTTACCTGCAAAAATGGAAGGAAAAAAGAAATCCCCAATTGAAATGCCCAATTCAGACTTTTGAATACTTCCTGCTGCAGCAGGGAAAGCATCTACTATAATAGAAATTCTTTTTTGTTTCCTGTGGTATTCAAGTTTTAAAAAAAAGTTAAAATAAAAAGCACTTTATGTTTTTCAAAAATAGGTTCTACCAGGGACAGTGTCAACATCTTGCACTTTAAAACAAGCACTATTTCCCGTGGGCCACTTTTCGGGACTACAGTTGGGTTGTTGGTACATGCCTGTGTCCAGCCACGGTGGGGGATATTGTGCTGGTATTGCTGTCTGCCATGTCAAAGTCTGTGGGCTCCTTCCCTGCCCCTCTGACGCTTCCCATTAGGTCCCTTGCAAGGAAGGGTACTTGAGCCCTTGAGCGGGGCCTCTCACAGAGTCACGTGTACCGGAAGCATGCACATCTCAGAAGAATACAGTAGACGGTGGGCATTGGGTGTTTACTCTGTTCTCTTTCTTGTCAACCAGCTGTTGGTGTGTTTTCAGTGTCACTGTCTGTACTAAAACTCAGCTCTCCTTCCTGCAGCCATCAATGCAGCCAGTACAGACAAAAGCAATAAGTATTTGTGTGCATTGTGAACGGTTCTGGTGTATTTCTTGGTGTTGGTCTTCCTGTTCTAGTTTGACGACCTGGCGTTGGCCTGCATGAATTGGGTCCAACAGGATGGAGTTGTTGGCCATTCCTCGGTTCAGAAACATTGGGTTGAGCCACTGGTTAGCATGATGCCATGCTGTTGGCCCATCTGTCAGTAAAGATGACTTGTCATTGATCTGCCTGTCTTTAGTACAATGGACCGATGTCATTCTCTTAATACAACATTGATGGATGATGCCCCACGTACAGTAGTGTAGATCTGCCAATCCACAATCCAGTGACAGGCATACGTCTTCCTGATGGAACAAACATGGCATGGTTCGCCAGTCCTTCATACAAGGTGTTACTGGTCTGCCTGTTAGTATAATGGCACGAATCCATCTGTCAGTTCACAAATATCACGGAGTTGTTCCGCCTGCCCTCCAAACAGTGGCATGAGGTTGAACCACCTGTCACAGGTATGATGACACAGAGTCATTCCACCGCCCTTACAAACACCTGTTCTCTGCTGAATCCGTACCTGGTTCATATTGCTTCTCAGCGTCTCCGAGGACTGTGGATCCCTTCAAGAAGGTGCAGTCCTGTTCTTTGCCATATTACCCAACAAAACGATGCCGAAGTATCCTGACGCTCCGAAGTATCTTCAGAGCACCCTGGCAGCAATGGCAAAGGGGCAGGGAAAGTGTGAGGTCATCCTGTGCTGGCGGCACGCCAGAGAGAGGAGGCAGCAGTGGCCCTGAGCCCTTTTTGGGGCACACAGTGCGGGCTGGGGGCCTCCTGAGGAGCGGCCGCTGGACAGTTGTCCCTGGGCCATGTCAGCTCACGTGTCTCTTCCTTGTTTTTATCACCATTTCCGTCGGCCGTCAGCACAAACGTGAAAATTCAGGGAAAACAAATGCTTTTTGATAAAAGTAAATAGTTGTGATTTCCGATTCAGATATTTTTAGAGCTGATGCTATCTGTAAAAATTAATAATAATAATAGAGTCTATTTTACATATCAGGAAAGTGAACATGTTTAAATATAGCCATATATAGCGAGAAGGAACTTACCACCCCTTCTTCAAATCAAGGCATTTCATTTGTTGGTTGAAGCAGATGAGAAGTGTACAGATTGGATATGACTTCTTTCTTTCTTTTAAACTAATAACCAATTGGTGCAACTCTCCTTGTAACCAAAGGCCCTTTCTGCCTTGTGTGGTCACACAGGACCTGGCCCTCCCTTCCCCATGTAGTTTGTCTGACCTTAAAGTAGCATTTTATGGAGTCACTTTTGAAGGACGAATTCAGAAGTATCATTAAGAACCTACCTTTTCAGGCTTACTAGCCAGAGTCCTATAGAGTTCTTATAGAAACAGAATAATTGAAACTCAGCATATACTATGCTTAGAAAGTATTGCATTTTGTTTTGTTTTTTTCTTTCACTTGTGTATGTATTGTGGGAATATAGCTTTTATCCTGTGCCCAACTCAAAATAGAGTATCGTAAGTTTTCCCAGGCCCCACCTGCCAAAAATGAACATACCCCAATTTTTAATATGTGTACACCCCTACCTATACCTGTGTACATGCACTGGGAAATCTACCTAAGAGTCTCCACTGAGAAGCTGACCTTGACAGATCCTCATAGAGGAGAGGAAAGCATGGTTTGGAGGCAAATACCACTTTAACTCGGTGATCCATGTCCCACCCATTCCTGAACCAATGAAAATGGGAAACAAACAAACAAACAAACAAAACAAGTCAACCCAAAGAAACCAAACTAGGGGCTGGAGCGGGTGAAGGCCTGGTCCCTTTGGTGAATTTGGTGAAACTCGTCAAGAACCCAGCAGACCTTGGCTTCCAACTTCCACCATTATCAGTAAGGGCTAGGGACCAGGTCCCCGTGTGATCGGGGTAGTCTGCGACCTGTGGAGAGAGGTGGGCGAGCTCTGGAGGAGTCGGCTTTTTCACTTTTTTTTTTTTTTTTTTTAATCTTTGGGGTAAGAAAAACAACAGGACTTCGGTGCAGTAGATTTCTCAGTGCCTTCTTTAGGAATTTTATCTTAAGCACACTTAATGGGGAAAGAATAAAAGAGGACAGAACATTTGTCTCCATGAAGTCCCTTTCTCTAAAAGCACTGGGGATCAAGAAGGACGAAGACTGGGGAACAGCAAAATTCTGAGGAGGCCTTTCCTTTCAACTCCCCCGGCTTGCCCCCGAGTAGTGCTGGTGACAACAAACTTTGCCAAACTGATGACCAGCTCTCCTCTACCACGTCTCAGTGACTGTAGCTTCACCCCTGACCTTTCTCCTAATGAGACCCACTCTTCTGAGGAGAAAAACAACAACAGTATTCTCTTCTTTAAAACTGTGATGTATTGATGTTTGTAACTATTGTACATTTCTGTCTTGCTCTCTTGCTCCAAGTCACGGCTGGAGTGTCTAGTCCACGGACAAGGGGAAATTGAAACTTCACCATGGACAAGATTCCCTAGAGCCAGGTCTCTCTCTCTCTCTCTCTCTCTCTCTCTCTCTCTCTCTTTCTCTCTGCCTCACCTCCCTTTCCTTATTTCTCTGCCAAGTAGTCCCCAGTAACATAACCCCAGGCTTCAGCCTCCTGTTAGGTAATTTTGAATCCAATGAGACTGAAGTGATATGACTCTAGGGCATGATCCTTTGGGAGAGGGAGCCTTTGGGAGATCCTTTTCCAGTGGCAGGAAGAAAGAAGGAGTCAGCTCTGCGGCCCCCCCCCTCCTCCCAGCGGGACAGGGGAGAGCCTCCAGCCCTGAGCTCAAGTTTCCCCTGTTTCCGGTTTCTCACCACCTATATGACAGCATGCAAATGCTTTCACTCAGCCAGGGGGACCCAAACCAGCCTGGCTATGCCCCCCCAGAATAAAAATTACCTCTGCATTTTCTGTTGCCATGTTTCTGGCTCTAGAAGTATCCGATGCAGGGCTATATCGTAGGATATCCACATATCTCAGAGTAGTCTATTTTTCTGTTCAGATAAAAAGTATATAGGTATATGTGTGTGGTTAGCAAATTTGTAATAGGGCCATTCAGTCTCATTGCCGTTTTGTAATATAGAATAACATCTTAGGAGTTTTATGGTTGGTCATTATCATAGCTGATATTTTCTGGTCTTTTTCATTTCCTCCCATTGCCCCTTGGGTTCTCTTTCTTCCTTTTGGACCTGACTTTCTGGGGGGGGTGGGGAAAGACTTCGGGCTCTGACTTCCTCATGCAGGCATTTCCTGACACTTGACCTAGAGTCTGTGGACACTGTAATTTCCTCGTTCTGTGTGTTTCTCCTATTTATTGTTCTTAAGATTCCAGGGCACGGAGGCAGGAGTAAGACCAGGAGAAGGAGGGCTACGGATGGCCCTCAAAATCAGAATGGCATGTGGGCTGGTTCAGCTCCTCCTCCCCCACCCCGATGGCATTTTGAAGAGGCTGAATTTTCTCATCCCCGGAGATCTTGGGAGGGCCAATCTCACGCAAGCAAACCTCCTGCTGAGGTCCAGAACACACCCAAGCACCCTCTTGGCTGACCTGTTACCATGTCCTGCGACCCACTCCCCTGTAACATCAATTGGATCCGAAGGCCAGAGCATTTTCAGGTTCTTGCGAACCTCAGAGAACATACTGGGCCTCGGATCTCATCAACTTCTTAACTGTTCCTCATTTTAATCCACTTGCAGCATCCTCACCAAAAAAAAAAAAAAAAAAAACAAACCCATAGTAGACAAGCTTGCAGCCAAACCCTGAGAAGATGTGTCCCCTAGAATGTGCCATTGCATCTCCCCCTCCTTTCCCAGCTGCCTGGCTCCATAGCACCAGAGACTTGTGGCGAGGGCAATGGTGTTTATCCAGCTATACCTATCCAGGCCCTGGGGAATTTCTGGACTGTCCTGCTTAATTCCACTAGGCAGCTTTCAGCCTCAGGTGGGCAGAGGACATCTCATGAAGCAGAATCTTCAGCAGAAAGTGATTCTCCACTCTTCAACTCATGCAGGAAGATGAAGAAAGGCCAGATGATTTCAGACTTGCGTTCATGTCTAGGTGTTCATACCCCACCTGCCTCCCTATCAGCTTCAGACTAGATTTTTAAAAAACTTTTGCACAAGAACAAAACAAAATTGTCTCCCAGTAGTTTGCCAGGTTTGATGCCCAGATAAGCAAATAACTCTATTCTGTGGCTGATTTCATCTAGAGAGAGAGAGACTGGGAAGTTTGGGTTTCTATCCACTGCCCCTGCTTTTGTCTTAACCTGGAATTTCTCCTGAACGTCCCCAAATGCCAACTTAAAGAAATGGATTCGGAAGGGGCTCTGGTGAATCTAGCGGTCCCTCGTCTTTTTTTCCCCTCCAGTTCTAACTCTCCATTCCTCTCTGCAAAGATCCTGAAAAGATCTTCTAAAGGCTGGCCAGGATGGGGAAAGGGGCCGTTCTCCTGAAGAAGAAACCATATGCCTGCAGGATGGCTGCAAGTGAGTCTCCGAAAGCCTCTCTTGCCTGAGAGGAACAAAGTGGTCAATTTCAGCTCAAATTAAGGAAGTGATTCTCATGGGCGGGGCTGCCTCACCATGGAATTCGGTGCCTGGTTGGTGAATGAGCTGCTTAAAAAGAAGCTAGATGATGCACAAAATGGATGTTGCAGAGGGACCCTCACATTGCATGGCCACTGGACTGAACAACCAGGGAAATCCCCCCCCCTCCCCCAGGGACGTGTGTATGTGGTTTGGACATCTGGGCGCAGGCTCAAGGCATTGAGGCAAAAGCAGGGAGGACAGCGAGCAGGAACTCAAATTCTAGGATTTGGAGTTTTCCGTGGGGGGTGCCAGGGATGGAAGTGGCAGCAGGATACCCTGCTTCCCCTCTGCTTCCTATCTTGGGCAATTTTAATGACCCTGCCAATCTCTCATCTAACCCATCCCCAGTGCCCTCACAGGCACCACACTGGGTGGGATGAGGCTTATGCTACCCTCCCCAGACCAGCCAAGGAACAGTCCCAACTCTGGCTGGTCATCTCATGGTGCTTCAGCTCTTCTGCCCAGACCCTGTGCCCTCCTAGGCCTGAGGCTTTCTGTACAAGAGATGCAATTATCTTTATCCACTAGCCAGCCATCGAACTGCCCAGGCAGTAGCAAATGGCACCATTCCAAAAGGGCTTTTTTTTTTTCTTCTGGCAAATAAAACAGAAAAATCCCATTCAAGACATTGGAAAAGCCCCACCCAATGAAGTAAGTCCAGAACGACCAAAAGAGAGAGGCAGCTGGAATCCAATTTTAGAGCCAAACAAGGCTTCGGCTGCCCAGTCTTCCACATCTATAGCCCCTTCCCGAGTGGTCTGGATACTGCATCCTCCAAGGAGAGCATCTGACACAAGAGGATTTAAAATCCCCCTCCCCCTAATTGTGTATAGTGGGATTGGAGGGGGTGGGGCTTCATCCTCAGGGCGACCCCAAGTCCAGGCAGTTGTAGGTGGTTTTATTATGAAGTGAGGCAGGACGATAGGATTGCATGGATAGACTGAGCAGCTACTATCCCCCAAAAACACAGTGAAACAAAAATCCAGTTCGCAAGATCCCCCCTTAGAGGCTCTGTCCTGCAGAAATATCTCAAATTAGTGGCTACAATGGCATGACATATTCTGGAAAATGAAGGACACTCCCAATTCTGTCTCATTAAGATGCTCTCAAGGGTCTTGCATGGATCATCCCACACTTCTTGCCTCCCTGAACTAATCCAGGTTTGGAAAACAAGGAGGGAAGCACAGGAGAAGATGCCCAAGAGATTCAGACTTCTCCATGGCTTTGGCTTGTGGCCCCCTGGTCTTCACTAGGGTTTTGGGCTCTCCCTTAGATAGGCTTGACATTGAAGCTCCATGTGCCTAATGGGTGGGGAAGAGGAAGATCAGCAGCTGCTGGGCTGGGGGCAGCTGCCCTGTTTGCTCTCCAGACCTATCCAGGCTTCAGTCCAAGGCCAAGGGCTGGCAACATCATTTTAGGTGCCAGGAACTCGGGGTTATCCCCCATTGTATGCCCATGGCACATAGTGGGCACCCAACCTGTGTTCTTTTGAGTGAGTGAATGTGTAAATGATTGGCTTGTGAGTGAGTGAATACAGGAGTTTAGCAGTTCTTGCCTGGCTTGAGGTAGTGCTAACTGGGAAGGAAGGAGAAATGAGGGACCCTCCCATTAGAGCCTGTAAGCCCCACCAGTGCCATTCGGGCTTTGACTCAACTGGGGGCCAAGATGATGTCCAAATTTGACACTTGTCTGCCCTAAGGTCCTCAGTCTGCTCAGAGCGACGCTTCGAGGGGCCCCACAGGGAGCCCCAGGCTCCTTCCTACTCTCCTACCCTGCATTTTCAGCCTCATGTTCTAGTTTAGCTCACAAAGAAGGGATTTGCTGGGGGCAGGAATTTGGGAGCTGACATCTGGAAACTGGATTGCATTCCCTGAGCCAGGGGAGTCCAGCTGGAAAAGAGGGCCAACCTTCCCTCCAACTTTGAGAGCCAATGGTCTTCCTTTTTTCTGAGCCCCAGTGTCCCCCAAGGTAGCATGTTGCCCCAATTCCATTAGCTCTAAGACCCTCTGTCTCTCCCAGGAACCATGGTGTGAGGCTGAGGCTTTTCTGCCAGCAAAGCCATTCTGATCACCCCACCCATGATGGGGGCCAAGCCAATCACATTAGCCATAAATGACCAATGTCCTTAGCCACTCTTTTCTCGGGGTCACATTTGTGGGTCCTGTTCATCTCTGGTCAGTTGATGTCTCTAGTCCTTCCTGTAAAAGTGAAAATGAGCATTGTGTGTGTGTATGCACGTGCATGCACACACGCACACACACACACACACACACACACACACACCACATACACACAGAAACCAAACGACAAAAAACCTGTGTCTTTTTATGCATGTGATGAGATGAAATTGTGACCTCCAGCTGCTGTCCTGTCCTGTAAAATATGTCCAAACGTTCAAGAATTTCTAAGCAAATGGTCCTTTAATGAAGTATGCACAGTTCAATAAAAAGGTATGGAGAAAAAGAGCTTGGTGGAGTTTGTATTATTTTCTGGAGGGCACAGGGAAATGGGGATGTGAAGGTCTGGGGGGGGTTAACTGGGGACCTGGAGGGGCAGCACTAGCTTTTTCTCCACCTGTAAGAGAGAGGGTCTGAAAATGTAACCGGCTTGGCGCCCCGATATGCAAGCAGGGGTAACACCCCCCTGCCCCGCCCCCCGTGCTGTGTTCACGGACCAAAGCCCAAATTCTGGTTATTTGGCTCTCATGTCAACTGTACCCGGGCATTCTTGGCCTCACTACCTCTCTCTCATCAAAATGTCTCACGGTGCCTACGAGAGTTGCACACGCGACTCTGGAGATCCGTCCCCCTTCTCTGCTTTATTGTTCTCCATAACACCACCTCTGACACACTCTATTTTATTTATGTATTTTGTTTATTGTTGACCTCCCTTCAATAGAAAGTAAATTCCTGCCTCCAAGAGAACATGAATTCAAAAACTGGAAAGCAAAGGGAATAAAGACTGAAAAAAAAAACAAAACAAAAAACCCCAGAACAGAATATCCAAGGACCATGTGTGTATCTGTCTGTCTGTGTGTTTTGCTTTGTTTGTTTTTTTTTTATTTTACCCATACAAAGAGTAACACACCATAAACACGGCTCTGCAGATTGCTTTTGTCATTTCATATATCTTGAAAATCATTCTGTATTTCTGTATTAGTGCACGAAGAGCTTCCTCAGTCTCTCGGGAGCCTGTGTTGTGTTCTATTGTACACAGTAATTGCTAGTCTCCTACAGCTGAGCATTAAGGTTGCTTCCAAACTTTTGTGATAACAAACAGTGCTGAAATGAATGGCCTGTCAGCGGTTCCTGTGGGCTCTGCCTCCAAAATAGATCTGGAGTCTGTGCTGCTCGCCCCCGAGCCTCCGCAGCTCGGGGCCACGGCGTCATTGGTACCGCCTCATGATTGCACCGACCTCCAGACCAGGCTCCCCGCCTCCACCCTCGATCGCGTTCAAGCCCTTCTCAGCGCAGTGGCTGGAGGGATCCTGTCAAACTGTCAGTCTGATCATGTCACTTCGCTGTCAAAACGTTCCAGAGGCTTCTCAGCACATTTTGAATAAAATCCAAAGTCCTTGGTGCTGTCTGCAAGGCCATACACCCCCTGGCCCCACCTGTCCCTTTGATTTCACTCCCCACACCCCACCCGCCCTGCTCTCCCCTAAGGATGTTTGGCTCCATTGTCACTGGCCTCCTTGCTGTTCCTCAAACACGACCAAAGTGGACTCACCTGATGATGCTGCCTCTTTCCAGCCCCCTCCCTGACCCCTCAATCCTCTTGGATCTCCTGTCTTATTACTCTCCCCTTCCCTCACTCCCCTTCAGACACATTGGCCACCATTCTATTTTCCAATACACCAAGCACACTTCCACCCCAGGGCCTTTGCACTGGCTGTCCCCTATGCCTGGAACATCTTTTCCAGGCTAGCCACATGGCTCATTCCCTCACCACCTTCAGGTGTCACCTTCTCAGCATCCCCTTTATCTGATAATCCTGGTTATAATGGCAACCTCCCCTCCCCCCACACACATACCTCTCACAATCTGTCCCCTTCTGCTTTATTGTTCTCCATCACACCATCTCTGACACACTATATTTTATTGTTTACCTCCCTCCAATAGATCATAAATTCCTCCCTCCAGTAGAGCATAAATTCAAAAACTTAAAAGCAAAGAGAACGAAGACTGAAAGAAACAGAAGATCCAAGGACTGTGGGACAACTATAAAAGGTGTGACATCTGCCTAAGGGGACTACCGGAAAGAGAAGAGAGAAAGGAACAGAAGAAATATTTGAAATGATAATCACTGAGAATTTCCAAAACTTAATGTCAGACCAAATCACAGATCCAAGAAGCACCAAGAAGCATAAATTTCCCCAAAATAACTCCACCAGCCATGTCATTTTCAAACTAGAGAAAAATCAAAGATAAGAAAAAAATCCTGAAGAATCCAGAGGAAAAAACACCTCACCTATAAAGGACCAAAGATAAGAATTACATCTGACTTCTCAGAAACCATGCAAGCAGGACGAGAGTGGAATGAAAGACTGCAGGTATTGAGGGGGGGGAGAAAAAACCCCACCAACCTAGAATTCTATACCCTGCAAAATTACCACACAAAAGTGCCAGAGAAATAATGGCTTTCTCAGACAAAAATTGAAGGAATTTGTTGCCAGTTGACCTGTCTTACAAGAAATGTGAAAAGAGTAACATGTCCTCCAGAGGAAGGCTGCCAATTAACAGATTAAAACGTCTGACACACTGGTGCGAAGAAGAAAAATGAAATTGGGTAAAGAGAGAGAGAGATGGGGCAAAAAAATAGCACCCACTTCACAAGGCTGGTGTAAAGATTAAACCAAATGATCCATATAAAGCACCTTGTATAGAGGCGGGCACAGGTAAGTGTTAAACAAACGTTGGCCACTGGTGTGGTTTCAGTGCTGCCTCATGGGGCACACACGGGTTAGAGACCCTAGGGCACTGCTCCCCCGAAGTTTACAGCATTTCATAAACTGTGAGCTGGGACCCACTTGTGCAAGGGTTATTAAACTTTGTGTGCCCTGGACCCCTAGGCAGTCGATGAACCCCATGGACACCTTCTCCGAAAAATAATTTTAAGTGCATGAAATAAGAGACATAGGTTTACAAAAGAAACCTATCCTATTGAAATGCAATTATCAAAATATTTTAACTATGTGATGTAATACCTGTGCTTCTTCATTAACAAACAACAAGATCTCACAGTGGGTCTAGTAATGACCAAAACGTTGAGGGATGGAAGAGCATTAAATGCTGTTTTAAGGTATCTGCAACAACTATAATAGAATACAAAATAATCTATGACTAGTATTCATGCCAAGTACTGCGAATACTACAATGATTTGTTGCCTGTGCTCACAACTGAAGGAAGTGTTACAGGTCAGCTGGAGGTCAGTGAAAATAAAGAGAGGGAGTTTTGTCTCATGCAAATTTACAGACCCAGATTACGAACCTGCATTACAGAACTTCTCAATTTATCTCACGGGTCATGACTAGTACTTTTTAAATGAAAGAACAATTTGGCTGGAATAGAAATAGAAATATAGAATAGAATAGAATAGAATAGAATGCATTGCTCATAATGTGAGTACAGATTCATGCAATTTCCATTTCAATTGTGTGTGTTACAGGTCATGATGCAAAATGTACTTCTTCCTGCAATTCAGAAATAGCCGAGAAGCAAGGACATGGGAGAAAGCAGGCCCAGCACAGCCACTGCCACACTGCAGGTGCAAACATCCTTGTCCCTCCGCCCAGGCCCCATCTGCCCTCCTGCCCACACACAAGTACACACACAGGCTCCAAAAAGCCTGTGTTGTCAGGAGTTGCCCAACTGTTTCCCCCCTCCTCGGGGAGAGCAGCAGGTGTGGCAATGCCCATGCCCTGAGCTCATCGCCTGTCTGGGAACATGTCCCTCCTGATGGCCACATGTCCCCAAAGCAAATATTAGGAGAGCTTTTGTGAGGAGCCAGCTGGAGGCGTGTCTGAAGGTGCCAGGCTGCAAAGTTTCAGGGCTAAATAAACTGCCCGAGAGGAGACACTACAGGGGACGAAGGCTGGGCAGGTCATTTTGTGCTTTTCCTGGATGTGTGTGTTCTTCTTATTCCCAATCCTGGATCTGGAAGGAGAGAGTTTGGGAGAGGACACTGCAATCAGAAAAAGAAACATTTCTAAGGGAACCTACTCTCTGGTCTCCCGAGCGGAAGGGAGTCTGACACTTGCAGAAGGGAGATGCAGGAACAAAGGACCCGCTTGTCAGATGTGTTGGTAATTTCCCCTCTGTGTTAATAAGCAGGAACTGACTGGAGGAGAAAGATGGGCTTTGAGGGGGTTCGTCAAGCTGCAGCTCAGTCTCGTGGTGCCGAAGAGAACACTTGGGGTCTGAAGCATCTGAGTTCAAATTCTGGCTACAGAACTGCTTTGCTGTGTGACCTAGGGCCAGTCCTTTTCCCTCTCTGGACCTTGGTTTTCTAGTCTGTAAGACGGGAAAATAATAGCCTCCACTTCAAGGGGCTGCTGGAGGGCCTGGAGGAAAAGATGTAAATTGCTTAGCCCAAAGCTTGGCATACAGTGAGCACTCAATAACGGTAGCTCTCACTGTCACTATAATTTTTATTGCCACTGCAACCTGCAGCCTATATCCATTCCTTAATGGAGATCTATTGTCTAGCTGAGCTCCTACCAATGCCAGAAATCACAGAGAACATGAAATCATGCTAGTTAACACTTACTGAGCATTTACTGCACAACAGGCCCTATTCCAAGCCTTTTATGTGATTTGCTAATTAATTCTTAGCAACAGCCCTATGAAATACAACCTATGAAATTATCATCATGGGTATCATCATAAAATTATCATCGCCAACAACCCCGTGAAATGATCATCATCCTTATTTTACAGATGAGGAAATACGTCAGTTATCTATTGCTAAGTAACAAATTATCCTAACGCTTAGTGGCTCAAAACAACAATAAATATTTATTATCTCACACAGTTTCTGTGGCTCAGGAATTTGGGAGTGGCTTAGCTGCATGGCTCTGGAATGGACTCTCTGATGAGGTTGCACTGCAGATGTCGCCCAGATGACCTTCATCTGAAAGCGTGACTGGGCCTGAGGGCTGACTTCCAAGATGGCGCCCTCACAGAGGTCGGCAGGTTGATGCATAGCTGTCGGCAGGAAGCCTCAGTTCTTCACCACCTGAATTTGTCCACAGGGTTCCTTGAATGTCCTCACATACCACTGAGGGCTTCCCCAGAGTGAACGATCCAACAGAAAAACAGAACTATGAATGTGTTTCCCCCTCCCATTGTTTTATTGTGACAAAGTACACATCACATGAATTTTACCATCCCTAGCCATTTTTTTTTTTGAAGATTTTATTTTTAAGTGATCTCTACACCCAACATGGGGCTCAAACTCATGCCCCTGAGATCAAGAGCCACATGCTCCTCCAACTAAGCCAGCCGGGTGCCCCCCCAGCCATTTTTAAGTGCACCGTTCAGTGGCATTAATTATATTCACACTGTTGTGCAACCATCACCACCACCCATCCCCGGAACTTTTTCATCTTGCAAAACTAAAACGCTAAACCCATTAGATAATAACTCCCCACTCTCCCTCCTCCGGCCCCTGACAACCACCATTGTACTTTCTGTCTCTATGAGTTTGACTCCTCTAGGTACTTCCCATAAGTAGAATCATACAGCATTTGGGTTTTTTGTGTGGCTGACTTATTTCACTCACCAGCATGTCCCCAAGTTTCATCCATGTTTTTGCCTATGTCAGAATTCCCTTCCTTTTTAAGGCTGAATAATACTCCACCATCACAATGTGTTTTTATAATCCAGACTTGGAAGTCACGCACACTGCCACTTCTGCAATACCCTCTAGGCCACACAGGTCAGCCCTATTCACTGTGCAAGGGGATGACCCGAAGGAGTGAATACAAGGCCATGAGAATCCCTGGAGGCCATCTTGCAGGCTGGCCACTGCAGAACGGAGGCCCCAGAGGTTTAGTGGATTTACCCAAGGTCACACAACAGGCAAGTGGCAGACCCGGATTTAAACCCAGATCCCATGACAGGCATCAATGTATAACCACTCTATAGTATTGGCACTCCCCAATCCACACCTCAACGTGGCTTCCACTGGGGAAGGAAGAGGCTCCTGGTGGGGCAGAGACTGCCTGAGCCGAAGGTCAGGAAGCCTGGGCTGGGGTCTCAGTTCTGGCCCTAACGCACCACGTGAGCCCAAGTGAGGCCCTGCCCCCCTCGAGGGCTCGGTTTTCGGAAGTTTCAGGCAGGGGCACAATAACCGCTCCCCAGGTTGTTGAGGTGAATAAAGAAAATGAATATACTATATAAAGCTTAATGCACAGAGAGATGTGAAAATAATACATGCCCTTCTTTTTGTTTGTTTAATGTCACTTATTTACTAGGTAATAATCTCACATGGTGTCAGTTGGGAAGGTATGAAAGGATATGCAAGGAAAATCTCTCTCTCACCCCATCTGGTCACCACCCAGTTTCCCTTTCCAGGGACAGCTACTCCTACTAGTTTCTCATTGAAATATCACATTGCTTTATTTTCTTAAACCAACCTAATTTCCAAGGACATGCTAAGCAGGAGAGAAGGTCAGCTCAGCCCCTCTTGGGTCTGGGGAGCCTGGGTCTCACCTGGCACCAAGGCATAGACAGTGGAGGGGGGCAGGGCCTTCTAGTTATTGGTGATCTAACCACCTTGGTGACTTTGGAGATGTCCCTTGTCCAAAGCATGTGGAATTCTTGGAGCCAAGGAGAGGAGCTGGGATTTGAACCCAAGTCCAGAGCCCAAGCTCTTAAGCCCTTCATTACCTCGCAAAGTTCAGGTCCTTTTGCGGCATTCGGGAGAATATCAAAATTGCAAGCACACAACTGCCCAAAAATGATGAATAGCACTGTCTGTCCCTGGAATAATATGCATTACTTAAAAATTTAACTGTGGACAGTGTGGAGATGTTAAAAATTCTTAAGCTATAATGTAAAGTTAAAAATAAATAAATTCTAGACACAGCTGAGGCACTACATTTTTTAGAGAGTTTTGTTGATCCTTCAAAGGCAGGATCAGGTGGAGGGACTTTTCCTGGCCTCCCACAACCTCCTGAGCCTGCACTGTTGCAGCCCTTTTGGCAGTAAGCTCTAACTTCCTGTGACTTCAGTGAGCTGGTTAACCCAGCAAATGTGGGAGCAAGATGGCCTGGGTTCAAATTCGGACTCCTCTCCCTTCTGGCTGAGTAACCCTGGGCAAGGTATTTCACCTCTCTGCACTTCATGAACTGGTATTAGCAACAGCTAGTTCCCAGGGCTGTGCTGTGAATTCGTGTTACATATCTTGTAAAGTTCTTGTTGTAGTCGATCATGTGTGTTTGTTACTGCAGCTTGTCCCTCTCTGCACCAGATTGTAAGCTGTAAGATATAGGGTGACTGAAGATTGTTACTCCAGAGGGATGGGCAGTCAGGGAAGGCCTCCCAGAGGTGGTGATTTTAAGACAAGATCTGATTAACAGGAAAGAGCCAACCACACCGGAGCTGGGAAAACAGCGTTTTTGGCAGAGAGCACAGATAGTGCAAAGGCCCTGAGGCAGGAATACTCTCAGGAGGTTTGGCTGGAGAGGGATATACGAGAAGAGAGGTAGGAAGGGGGTGGAAGAGGTCACCCATTACACAGCACCTTGTCAAACACAGTTACTTTGAGCAGTGGGCAGCCACTGGGGGGTGGTTAAGCCAGGCAGCAACACAATCCTTGCATCCAGGAGCCTCCCACATAATAAGAGTGGTCCCAGCCTAAATCTATAGGCATCTGCTTGTCCAAGGCAGCGTCTGGGTTCAGCCTGGAGCTGCTCAGCCTGGGAGTCCCTGCCATCCATCCTTGTCTCAGCCTCCCTGCAAGCTAGACTTGAGGTCCCATTAATATAAATGAGGTCCTTTGCAGACTCGATTTCCAAATGAGTCCAGCCGTTCAAGATCTCTATTCCAGGAAATGTGAAATTTATGTAACGAAAATTAAAAGAGAAACTGGGGAAGTGGCTCCTTAAGTGCCTACTTCCTGGCTAAGTGAGCCAGGTCGGCGCATCTGGCAGGAGATGGGTGAAGGCACCACCTGGGGCTGCTAGGAGTGTGTGACCAGCCGGGAGGCAGGGTGCGTGTTGGCTGCGGGCAAGGCGTGAAGCCCCCAGACCCACTTCCTTCCCTCAAAAAAGGAGCCACAATAATAATAGCTCACATTCACTGCTTCGTGCCCAGCCGTTTTCTAAACACTTGACTCACACGGGTTATCACATTTAACCCTCACAACAACCTAATGGGATGAGCACTACTATTTTCCCCATTTTACAGATGGGGAGACAAGCTCATATTGGAGAAATGACTTGATCAAGGTCACAGAGCAAAATGGTAGCTAATTTGGGACTCGGGCCTTTTGTCTATTACTCTCACAGACCCTCTTGTCCAGAGCTCAGACAATGTGGAATGGAAGAAAGGCTCAGGTGTCAGAAAGGCCTGGGTTCAAGTCCGAGTTCCACCTACCAAACTGCTGTGTGACCCTGGACAAGCCACTTATCTCCCTGAGGCTGTTTCTTTGTAATCATAGCCCCTTTTCTTCAGGGTTCATCTCTGAAGTAAAGGAGATAATATATAAAGATGCCAAGCACAGGATTTCAGATGCCTTCTCAAACTGACTTAATTAAAAATTTTAAAAAAGTAAACTCTTAGAACTAGGAAGTTTAGGGTAATGGCTTCAGGTATGGCTGGATCTAGGGGCTCTAAAAGTGTCATAAGGACTCAGTTTTTTCTCTCTCTCCATGTAGTGGATCCTCACTAGGAGCTCCAGGGTTATATCTTTCTTACAGCTAAACATTTTGGTGCAAAGAGAGCTCTTTTTTCCCAAAAAGGCAACAAAAGAGCCAGAATTCACTCTTGAACAATGTGGGTCATGTGCGCATCCCATAATCAATCTCTATAGTCAGAGAGATGGACTATGCTGATTGGGCCACCCGAGTCACATGTCCACCCCTGAGCTAGTGAGAAGGGTACAGAAAGCCCAGGTTGAACCGCCTGGACTGTGAGGGGGACAGGCCAGGTACCCTGAAGGAAAACTGGGGATGCCATTACTGGAAAGACAAGGAATAGATGCTAGACCAGCAGGAATGCCAGATGGTACTCCTGGCGCATAGTAGGCCCTAAATAAAGATACATTCCATCAAATGAACAAATATCTCCACCAGAGGATGCTTGTAAGGATAAAACAAATTAATGTATGCAAGTCCCTCGCAGGCAGTCAGCACTCAGCAGATCTTATCTCCAAGGAACAAGAGGAGCTTGGACTGGGTTTGGATTCTGGTTATGTACTGATGAACACAAGCGCTAGAAGAAACTGGAGGGAAAGGCTTCCCTTGCCTCAGCCAGGCCTCCTGCACGTTCATTTTCCATCCCTGGAGCAGAGAAAGGCCAGAGCCAGGAATGAAGACAGTGAGGCACCCACTGTGGCATAAAATGGGGGGGGGGGACAACAAAACACTCAGTAATCAAGATAAATCATATTTTTTATTAGTTTCCGAGGTAGAATTTAGTGATTCATCAGTTGCATATAATACCCAGTGCTCATTACATCAAGTGCCCTCCTTTTTTTTTTTTTTAAAGATTTTATTTATTTATTTGAGAGACAGAGAGAAAATGAGCAGGGGAAGGAGCAGAGGCAGAGGGAGAAGCAGACTCCCCGCCGAGCAGGGAGCCCGACGCGGGGCTCGATCCCAGGACCCTGAGATCACGACCTGAGCTGAAGGCAGACCCTTAACCGACTGAGCCGCCCAGCCGCCCCTCAAGTGCCCTCCTCAATGCCCATTACCCAATTATCTCTTCCCCCCACCCACCTCCTGTTTGTTTCCTAGAGTTCAGCGTCTCTTATGATTTGTCTCCCTCTCAATTAAGATAAATCATATTTTTAAAAATCAATATGAAAACAAAAACCCATGATAAACAAAATATTAGCATTTTAGGTAAAGATATATCCACATACACACATTTATATATCGCTTATAACCAAACGTCCAGACTCATGCCCATGTAGACATTTTCACAGACATGTTTTTATAACATTTACTTATAAATATGCACAGGGCCACTGCACGGCACACCTCCAGGATGCCCCATTCCATTGTAATCCACATGGATGGCATCCCCTGAATTATGCAGGCACAGCCTCTGTGGCTGAACTCAGCAGTCCCATGTATGAACAAACACGTACAAACATCTCCATCCATAACCAACCATATACACTAAATGGGTGCCACATAACACCACACATACAGACCTGCCAAGAGATACAATGACACAGTACAGTCTCATACATGCTCACTTTCCTGCCTCAGGGCCTTTGCACTGGCTATTCCCCAAGCCTAGGATGCTCTTGCCCCAGTTAACCATGTAGCTCCCTCTTTTGCCTCCTTCAGCTTGTGCCCAGAAGTCACTTTCTCAGTGAGGCTCTGACACCCTCACCATCCTACCACTGTCTGAAATTGCAACCCCCCACTTAATAGTCCACATCCCCCAACCTTGCTTTATTTTTCTCCTTAACACTTAGAACCATCTAACATACTATGTTTCCTTTGTATCGTATTTAATGTCTATCTACCCTGCTAGAATGTCAGCTTTGCGCAAGCAGAGATTTTTGCCTGCTTTGTTCCCTACTGTGTTCCCAGCCTCTAGAACATTGCCTGGCACCCTACTGGATGCTCAATAAATATTTGTTAAATGAACAACAACAAAAAAAAAGCCAGGGAAGTGGAGATCCCTGAGAATGACTGAGACCAAATCCCCCACAACCACAGGAGGAAGGCAACCTGAAGTCACGTGTAAATTGCTTTCCAGAACTAAGTAACGATGCCAGGTATATTCTAAGAATATTCTCTCATTTTAAAAAAATTTGGGGGGGGCACCTGGGTGGCTCAGTTGGTTAAGCGACTGCCTTCGGCTCAGGTCATGATCCTGGAGTCCCGGGATCGAGTCCCTCATCGGGCTCCCTGCTCAGCGGGGAGTCTGCCTCTCCCTCTGACCCTTCCCCCACTCATGCTCTCTCTTTGTCTCATTCTCATTCTCTCTCTCAAATAAATAAATAAAATCTTTAAAAAAATAAAAATAATATTTTGTTTATTTAAGTCATCTCTACATCCAACATGGGGCTCAAACTCATGACCCCGAGATCAAGAGTCACGTGCTCTTCTGACTGAGCCAGCCAGGCGCCCCTTCTCCCATTTAATCATCCCAATGACCCTATAAGGCACTACTGTCTATGTTCACTTTACACTGGATGGAGTTGAGACACCAAGAGGTTAATTCACTTGCACAAAATGTCACAGTGCAGAAGGTTTCAAATCCAGGCACCTTGGCTGCACACAGCCCAGACTCTCCCCTACACACACACACACACACACACACACACACACACGTACACACACGTACACGCACACACCCGCACACGTACACCAACTTACGTAGTATCATCAGGCTCTTCCAGCCTTTAGGCAACTCTCAGAAACAAGACCTCCTTCCCCCATACTGGGGGTTTAGGGTCCCTACTCCTCTGCCAGTCTCCGTTCCCATTGTCCTCACTGCATCCCCGCCAAGTGTAAACTTCCTCCCTAGTGAAGCAGGAAGCTGTAGGCTGACCAGTTGTCATGGAGATGGCCCCAGCTCCTGTAAACAGTTTTGCCTCCTGGCTGCCTAGCTGGCTCACTCTTCCCACTCTCAGAGGCTGCTCCCTGAGCTTACTCCTCACTTGAACCCTTCAGGGTGGCGGCGTGGGCCCAGAGGTCCACATGTCTATCCTGTTCCCACCTGAGGGCCACAGGAAGCTTGGAAGCAGGGCACCTGGGTCCCCACCTCCCCTTCCCTCCCTTTGCTGGCTATGTGACCCTGAGCAGTCACTTCCCTCCTGCCCCTGCCTTAAAGGATGGTCATGAAGAGTTAACGAGTTTGGTCATTCATTCAACAAATAATTATGGACCAAGCAATGGTCTAGGTGCTGGGGATACAGCAGCGACCAAGACAGACCAGGTCCTCAGGGAGACAGGTGACAAGTTCTGAGAAGAAAATAATACAGATGAATGTGTATGACTGGAGGGACCAGGGCAGGGGGTACCTAAGGTGGTTGGGGAAGGCCTCTCTGAGGAGGTGACATCGGTTTGGGCCAGAGTAAGAAGACGACCATGCAAAGATACAGGAAAAGAGTATTCCAGAAAGAAAGAGCAGCATGAAAGGCCCTGAGGCAGGGGTGCTTTGGCCCTATTGAACGAACAGAAGACCCTTCCCTCAAAATGATGTTTATGACTCTAAGGAGGGAGGCCCAAGGTGTGAACTGGGACATATTAATGCACTTAAACTGCACAGCCGCACTCTCTCATCATCTCCATTTTCCAGATGAGGAAATCGGGGCTCAGGGAAGTGAAGTCATTTCGTTACCGCTAATAGGTAGTGGAACTGATCTGAGATGGCAGGTGAGTGAGAACAAACGGGCGGAAGGGAAGAACAGGAGAGGAACAGAAAGACAAGAAGAAAGGAAGCCATCTCGGGCGTGTCCCCTGAGCTGGGCTGCACTCGGGGCTCTGATGACACCCAGTGGAATCTGGGGAGGCCGCCCCGCCCTAGAGAAGGGCCTGTGGCATTTCTGAATCACGGTGCCATCCGCCCCGGCTTGGCTCCTCTCCGGCGATCCAATTACTAAATGCAGCCGCATTCTTTAAAAATGTCTTTCCTCTTATGTAATGCAATAGTGACAAACGCCAAACAGATGGTGCTGTGACAAGCTTTTTCAGAGTTGATTAGGAGCCCATCTTTCAAAATTAATGTATGGGCATGTAAACGAGTTTCAGCTGGCCACAAAACCCCATCAAGAATCCATACAAGAGAGATCGCTTGATGGAGTGGCCACGCTCACCTCCTCCCCGGCCAGTGGCTGACATGACAGGTGGTCAGGTGGACTTGTGAGCAAAGGTCAGAAGATACGTGGTTTAGACGGAGTGGAGAAATGCCTTGGGCCTCTCAAAAGCCCCCCAAAAGCTGGATGCTCCTCAGTGGATCACCAAGACATTTTTCTCAAACTTTTACTGCTTCTTCAAGCGAGCGGACCATCTCTCTTTCCGGAGGGAAACGGGTTAGTCACAGATTATGTCAGATGCTGCCAGCGAACTGTTCCCACCCCCCCACCCCCCCACCCCCCGCCAAATCACCACCCTTCTTCCTCAGTGTTCAGGGATGAGATCATTTCATTCGGAGCCAATTATAGATGGAGAACACTGGAGATGTGAAAAGAAACCTCCTTGGAGCCCTTCCCTCCCACCATCACAGGCTGTACCCTGCCAGGACGGGCAGGAACAGGAGTCTGGGTGTCCTGTCCCAAGTTCAGTCTCAGGGTTTGTGAAGGCCATGCATTCCTAAGTCACAGCTTGCACCTGTTAAGCTGGGATGCAGGGCCATTGGCTAAATGAAGCCTATGGGCCTCAGCAGTTCAGAGCTACGTGAATCCATGAAGATAATCACTATACAGATGGGGAAATTGGGGCTCAGGAAGGAGAAAGGGTCACACAGCAAGTTGGTGGCAAAGCCAGATAGCTGGATAGCAGCCCCTCTACTTCCCACGAGGACGGCGTCTGTTGTCTTGGGACCTGCCCAGCTCCCATTCCTGCTGCTTTTGATACCAGCCCCTTGCATTTCCTTTGGGGGAACCATCCATCCCTTCCCCATTCTTGGTCTAAATGGTTCAAGAAGGACTGACCCCTCCCCTAACTCCAGGGATGTGCCCCTGGCACAGACCCAGAGCAGTCCATTCCCTACTGCCTGATTGGTTCAGGGATGAGCAGGTGAGATGAGCCAGGCAAATAAGCAGCCACCCCAGGACTTTAGCTAAGAATAAAGCCATTGGAAATGAGAAGTGCTTCTCCCCTTGGAGATGCTGAACTGGGAGGAAGAAAGTCTAGAGCTCCCGGCAGCCATCTATGCCACCACACAAGAGGGATGCCTAAGAATCAAGCCAACACAGAGGAAGAGGGCCAAAAGAAAATGATCCGAGAGCTTCAACCTTTAAAACCCTAGATCCAGCCAAACCTGAAGGCAGACCTATCCTGGATATTTTAATTGCATGAGCCAATAATTTCCCTTTTTTTGTTAAAGTTGGTTGAGATGAGCTTGATCACTCATCCCCCAAAGGCCCTTGACTTGAGGTCCTGAGTTGTGGGGCAAAGGTTCCAGGAACACCATACCGCTTGACCGCCCCCCCCCCACCGCTATCCTCAACACATTGCTGATCTTTTTTAAGTATTGGCTGGATGGAGATATTTCTCCCTCCATAGCAGATTCCCCAACTCTGCCCAAGCTCCAGCAGCACTCTCCAGAGGGAGATGTAGGTAAATGTCCCATTTTACGACCCCCAAGAGATGGCTCTGCCTTCTGGATACCCGTAAGCAAGCTGCCCACCACCATGGCTTCTGCCTTCCTGTTCGGTCAAGAGCACAGGCTCTGAGTCCAGTTTGAATCCCAGCTCCAGTATTTCCTAATCATGAGACTTGTTCTGATGAGATCTTGTAACCTGACTCTCCTGAGCCTCAGTTTCCTCTTCTGAAAATGGGGAAAGATCACTTAACTTACAAGCGCCTTTGAGGGGATTAAAACAAGCATCGCTCTTAGCGGGCTGCAAAAATGGTAGCTAGGAGGAGCTCCAAAAAGTATATACTTCAGAACTTGGGCAATTCAGGCACTTACAGCTGGCCTGGGAAGACAGCAGCTAAACACACAAAAGGATTTCCGCAAAAAAAAACAAGGGGGGGGGCAACAAAAAACCAGCCTCCTGCAGGGAAAACAAGTGTAGGGGCAGAGGCAGGGAAAGGCTGCTTCTGGGAAGCCCGGCCTAGTTGTGAGTCAAGCCATGTCCTCCCTTGCCTCCTGGCTGGTCTGCACCTCTCTGCCCTCCGCTGCCCCAGCTCCTGCAGGCCCCAGACCGGCAAACGCAGGTGTTGCTCAAACGCTCGCTGGGTGACTCATTCACACTCCCAGACAGAGGGAACAGACAGTGATTCCCAGTAGTGCCCAGAGTCCTGATTTAGGAAGGAGGGCTGAGTAGCAGCAACATGTGGGCCAGTTCCTGCCCAGACCCAAGGTCAGCTGAAAGATACACCCCTCCCCCAACTCCATCCTTGGAGCTGCTGGGCTCAAAGGCAGGGAAAGCTGGACCAGACCACATCGAGCAGGGAGCAAGCAAGAGGGGGCAAGCCGTAACTCATGCAAATTCAGTATCCATTGCAGGGGTGCTTTCCAAAGTGGGACCATTGTCGAGATGATTTTACAGGAATCCAGGGTGGGGCATTAAATAATTGGTTCTAGTACGGATTCGTGCTCCAAAATGGATGAACCTTGAAAACATGATGCTACGTGAAAGAAACCAGACACAAAAGCCGATTTGTACGATTCTATTCATATGAAATGTCCAGAATAGGCAAATTCATAGAAACAAAAAGTAGATTAGTGGTTGCTTAGGGCTGGAAGGGTCTGATGAGTGAGGAGTACCTGCACCTGGTACGGGATTCATTTTAGGGAGGGGACAAAAAATGTTCTAAAATTAGACCGTTGGATGTTTATACAATCCTTATGAATATACTGAAAAGGGCCGAATGGCACACTTTAAATGAGGGATTGGTATGGTATGTGAATTTTATCTCAATGAAGGTGTTTAAAAATATATTAATAACAGTCAGTTCCCAAATGGAGAAAATCAGTCCTCTTTCAAGTCCCTTATAATTCTTCCAATTTGTCAAAGAACAAGTCT
The DNA here is from genome assembly GCF_003265705.2 of Callorhinus ursinus. Taxonomy (NCBI): domain Eukaryota; kingdom Metazoa; phylum Chordata; class Mammalia; order Carnivora; family Otariidae; genus Callorhinus; species Callorhinus ursinus. Next base: position 9,135,431 of record NW_027397115.1, read on the forward strand.
CCGTCAGACTCAAGTGCTGCCTTACCATCTCTCAGATACATGCTAATTTCTTGTTTGAAGGAGACAAGAGCAGGCTTCATGCTCAGTTCTTGGGCAGGAAAGATCTACCCAGACTTGTTTGGTTTCCATTATACTTATTTTTCTGATTGCCTTCAAAGTATGGCAACTGATCATTCATCTATTCATTCATTCATTTATTTGTTCAACAAATATGTACTGAGCATTACTGCAGGTTCTAAATATGGGGGTCACAGCAGGGAACAGGAGAAAAAAACCTGCCCTCATGCAGCTGATGTATTACTCATGCAGGGAATCTTAACAGGAGACGTTGCTCTTGGGTTCAAATCCCCCACTCTGCCACTAACTGTGTGACCTTGGACAAGTGGCTTATCCTCTCTATATCAATATCCTCACATGTAAAATGGGGATAATAATTGCACCTAAGTCAGGATCCAATGAGTCAATGTGTATAAAGGGTCGGGACAGTCTTTGGCACATGGTGATTCTTTTTAAAAAGTGGCTACTATTATTTATTTTTATTTCTAGTTGTGATAAAACAGTTCCTCTTTAAACACATGTATTTAAGTGTAAGCTTCCTTTTAAAGTAAATTTATTTAAGTAAAAAGAGGTAGAGGTGGGGGCGCCTGGCTGACGCAGGCAGAGGAACATGTGGCCCTTTATCTCGGGGTTGTGAGTTCGAGCCCCGTGTTGGGTGTAAAGACTGCTTAAAAATAAAATCTTAAAAAAAAAAAAGTAGGGGTGGAGAGTAAAAAAAGAAAAAAAAGGCAGGGGGAGTCTGCAGGTAGGGAGAATAGCGTAAAAGCCACACGAGTATGTTTAGAAGATGAACTTTGGGAGGCCCTGAACTAGCGGGAGATGTCAGGAAGGCTATGACTCAGCTGGCCCTGAGGGGAAGCATAAAGCTATTTTCAGTGTCAACATAAGGACAAGGCTTGTTCCTCCAGTCTCACATTTGCATACTTCTCCCTACTCCCTCATCCTATGGGATCCCAAGCCCTGAGGGTTTCCCTGCCAGCCAGGGAGGCTTTGGAAAGAGGGGATCTGGACAGGTAGGGGGTCACGGGCAGGTGCTAGATGAAAATGAGGCTGTGGACCTCAGGGCAGGAACAGTCCTGGAGCTGCCTGAGCCTCTCCCAGGTCCCTCGGCACCGGGGGGTGGCCGGCTGCTTGGCACTGCAACAGCTGGTTCCTGCAAGACACGGGGCTGGCTCAGGGGCATTAGGACTCTCCTGGGCTCCCGGGATGTTTGCCTCTGTGTGCCCTTTCCACCGTGCAAAAGAAGGTTTTAAATTCACAGTTTATGGCTGTATTGTACAAAGACAAATATAATCCAAGCTGGATTTATAATTAGATCTTCATTATCATTATTATGGTTACAAATCTTTTTTCTTCTGATTTTAAAAGAAGTTAAAATTAAATCATTTTCATGGCCCCTAAAAGTGTGCGGGCACTGCAGCCTGATAGAGAAGTTGGCCCCGAGCTGGCTGTGGAGCACGACCCCAGAGGCCACAAAGGGCAATCCAGACCCAGCTCTTAATGTCTGGTGAGATGACACTGTCACATCCTTGCTGGGCAAACTGGGCAATTTGCTTATTCCCTGCATCCCCTTCTCCTCCTGCTGGAAGGCAACACGGTGGACGTGATTAAGAACACAGACTCTAGAATCAAGGATGTGCGTGACCCAGCTCCTAGGAGCCTCCATGTCTTCAGTGGAAAACAGAGATATCCATATTCTTCACTTCTCTGAAGTATCGGGAGGGCTCTATGAATTGCTTTGTGCAGAGAAAATGAAAACGATCAGGATGTGACAGCGAACCATTTCGGCAACAGGAACAAACGATCGAATGCTACAAGGAGCATTCCTTTAGCCAATTCTCTGTAGATATAATTCAAACCTTTAAAAAAAATGCAACATAATAACTAACAATAATAGCAAACACTGAGTGACTGAGTGCCTATTACACGCCAGGCACTGTTCTACCCGTCTAAGCACAGTGCTTGGCACATAATAGGCACTTCACAAATGATAGTATTTAAGTTACCATTATTTTTGTCATCCTCGTTACATAAAATGGCATTAATGCCCCTTGTCTCAAAAGGGCTTGTGAGGTCTGAATGAGATCTCACATATAAAGCACCTGCTTGGCACCCAGCACACAGTAGGTGCATGACTATAGCAGGTGTCCCTTGTGCTTGTCCCAAACTCACAGACACTTCTCAGGCTAAATAAACCCTCCTGAAATCCCCAACTGACAGGCTAATCCCTCCCCAGGCCCGTGCCCTTTGCATGCCCGCCCTCCCCAGCCACCCACGGAAAGAATCTGGCTGACAGCTTGTCTCCATCCTCGCTTTGATCCCCCTCCTGCCCAGTCCTGCCTGGTGAGCTCATGCCCCAGTCAGACCTTCCATCACCTGTTCTGTGAGCCTGGCCCCAGGCAGGGTGGGGGCGGGGAGAGATGCCTCTCTCTGGCACAGCCTTGGCTCTGCCTTCCAGGCCACCCATCCCTGGGGCAGGGGTTCCCGTGACCCCCATGTCAGCCTCACCAAAGTGCCATGCTCCTTATCCTGAACTATTTGCATCCAAAAGAGAAATCGGAGACTCATCAGAGTTTTAGGGCTAGAAAGGCTTATCCAAAAACGGATGGATATAAACTGAGGCTCTAACTGGTGAGCATCTAAGCCGAAGAACAAATCTGTGATGGGAAAATTTGGGGTCTGAGACAGGTAAGTGGGAGAGAAGCTGGAGGGGGTGGGCAGAGAGGGCCTCCCTAGAATGTAATAATATTGACTGCCGTCTGTTTGTTGCATACCCACTCTGAGCCAGGGTCCTCACATCTGTTACACCTCATTTTCACAAAGTACTTATTATTATACCCATGTTATAGGTTAGATGTAACAATAGCAGCTTCCACTACTAAGCATCTACGAGGGGCCAGGTGCTGTGCAAAGAGCTCCAGATCCTTCCAACAGTCCGAGTGGTGGAGCCTGTCAGGGTCAGGAGGCGGGCTCGCCCAGAGCCACACAGCTAGTAAGGGCCAAAGGTGGGCCTTGAACCCAGATCTGTGCAGGCCCAATGCCTCTTGTTCAGACACATCTGTCCCAAGAACCCCATCTGGCATTGGCATTCCCTGCTTTAGGTTTGCAGTGAGCAGGGCTGCTCACTTTTAAAAGGAAGGAAATTAATAGCCTTGCAAATGTGAGAATAAATCCCTGGACAGACCCCAGAAGAGAGCTCTTGGATAATAACCCCTGTGCTGGGAAAGCACGGGCAGTGAGAAACAGTCTAGTCTCCAGAGCTTGGCTCAGGGATCTGATCAATGCAGGTCCAAATCCCGCTTCTGCCACTTGCTGAGTGTATGACCCTGGACACCTCTTCGCATCTCCACTTCCCCACCTGGAAGGAGGATCCTCAGGGTCCCTGACGAGTTCTTGGAATGTTTCAATGGCATCACGTGTGTTAATGATGCCACTCCACTTCCTTCCACACTCCCCCCCGTTCACTCCACTCTGGTCACAATGGTGGCACACTCTCACCTCAGGGCATTTGCACTTGCTGTTCCTTCTGCCTGGAATATCCTTCCCCTAATTATCCATATGGCCGCCCCCTCATTTCCTTCAGATTCCTGTTCCGATGTCACCTCCTTAGTGCCACTTTCCTTGAAAAATAACAAACCCCCTCCCCGAGTTTGCTTTCTTCCCTAACACTTATCTCGCATCTGACAAATTACAGATTTACTTGCCTAATGTCTGTCTCCACACAGCAGAATGTTGTTTCCATAAGAGCAGGGACCACATCTGCTTTGTTCGTTGTGTCTCCCCAGCACCTAAAACATTGCCTGGCACGTGCTCAATAGTAAGTGCTCAACAAATATTTACCGAATGAATGAATTTTTAAAAAGGAGTTTAGGGCGAACCTGGGTGGATCAGTCGGTTAAGCGTCTGCCTTCAGCTCAGGTCATGATCCCAGGGTCCTGGGATCAAGCCCCGCGTTGGGGGGGTCCTTGCTCAGCGGGAAGCCTGCTTCTCCCTCTCCCTCTGCCTGCCGCTGCCCCTGCTTGTGCTCACTCTCTCTCTCTCTCTCTCACTATCTCTCTCCCTATCAAATAAATAAATAAAATCTTTTAAAAAATTTTAAAAAGGAGCTTAGAATAATGCTTAACACATAGTAAGCCCTCAATAAATGTTAGCTACCATGATAATTAGTTTATTAAGTATTTTCTGAGACACCTGTCCTTGAGGGAGGCAGTCTAAAAAGCTGATATAAGCCAAATCTGGGTCAAATCGTGCTGTGTGATCTTGACTAAGTCACACTGCCTTTCTGAGCCTTGGTTCTCCTACCTATAAAGTGAGGGTAGCCAAAGCAGGCTTTTAAGGGACTCGGCAGGATTCAGTAATAACACCAGCTCCCTTTTCCATGAGTGCTTTCTGGGTGTCAGCAACTATGTGATCTCTTCAATGTGCACAATTTTGCTTAACCTTCCCCCTTAGGCCCTCTTATTAGCTGCATTTTCAGTTGAAGACATTGGAGCTCAGAGCGGGACCCACCCCAGCCAGGAATCAACATCTCACTCCTACAGCATCTTTGTCTCTCGGGCAACAGAGAAGTCCCAGGCTCTACAGTCACAGTTCCCCAGGCCCGAGATCTACTGCTTACCCTCCGGCCCCGCCGACATCCCCGTAGCAGCGCTGGTTCCTGGCGTCCGGGGCAGGCCACTCACACCTCACACAAACCATGTGGCCCTGGGTCAGATACCTTGTCCACTGGGCGTGGGGCGCCCTCACCTGCCGGCGGCTCTCCCGGCGGCTCTCTGGAACGGGCCCCAGCAGGAACTGAACGCCGTACCTGCAGCCACACAGGGAGACACCACCCCAAGCACCTGTGAGCATTTATGGAGCACCTACTGGGTACCTAGCCTTCTGTAGGCCCAGCTTGGTACAATTTCTGCCTGAGAATAGAAACCTTTTGGGCAGCCCACTCTTCACCAACAGGTCACATGCGACAAGAGGCTCGGCTCAACTCTTTAACATCATGAGGACTTCCATGCGTCAAGCCCCGTCTAAGCATCCCATCCAAAAGACTGTGTGGTTTATTTCTCAGTCTGTGTCCCAGTCTCACGCCAGCCCCAGGAGGACCGGAACTCCTGTTTGTTCTGGTCACGGTTGTGTCCAGCTCCTAGAATAGTATTCTGCTCCATAAAAATGCGCTGAATGAACCATTTAATACAGAAACCCGGAGAGGTAGGTGTTGCCCCACTTTACAGATTAGGAAACCTAAGCATCAGAGAGAGAAGTTGCCTAGAGTCACACAGCTACTAAGTGGTGGTGCCTAAAATGGAACCACCCAAACCCAAAAAAGCCCAAAGTGACACTCCGAAACGCGCCGCGGCATTTTATAACAGATCCGATTTTATAGAAAAGATGTGTCGTGAGAAGTATTTAAAAGGGCAGTTCCACATTCCGGAGGATCTGAAATAAGAGCCAATTACGATTTTACTTCTACCCAACTTTCTCTACAATTAGCAGTCAACGCCACCCCCGCCCCCATCCTGCCGGAAGAGACGCCGCCGGTCAAGGACTCCGGGGAGACTCGGTGTGGGGCTGCTGCCCCCTGGTGGCTGCAGCCTCTTGGGGGCCTGAGGAGTAGACCGTTTGCCAAGACAAGCCAGAGCTGCGCTCAGCCCCTTCCTCTCTGAGCTGCCCCAGAACCCCGGCGGAATCTGTCCCTCACCAGAAGCCTGTGGAAATTGGAACGTTTGTCTTCCCAGCACACTTTCGCTCCACCTTTTGGTGGTTTATTTGGAGACTTCTTGCCCTCACCCTATGAATACCCTACAAGTATTTCTGTCTTTTCTTGTTCTTTGCTGTAGCCCCAAGGCCTAGCCCAGTACCTGTCATATAATGGGCATCCAATAAACATTGAGTGAAGGAATGAGTGAATGAATGAATGAAGTTGAATGGAGACCAGTTATTAAGGACTTCAAAATCCATGTTAATGAGCTTACAAAGGTAACAGAACAAGAAATGGGGAGATACTGATGCCATCAAAGCAAGAGAGAGAGAGAAATGATGGCAGTTTAATCCAAGGGAAAACGTTCACAAATTTAGCTTGACTTGGGTTCATTTGCATTAACTTACCCTACTGTCTCCTGCTCCTTGGGGACACCTCGCTTTTTCCGCTTGTTCCCGTAGCTGCCTGTGGTTATCAGAGCAGGGACTGTGGACCAAGGAGAAAACAAAATTAGGTGGCCCAGCATCCCCCAGACTATGACAACACAAGAAACAGGGTTAGGTCCTGCTGATGTTCGAGCTCTTTACGTGGCAGCCCAAAGGAGACTGTGGGATCTTGCACCTGGGTAAGTGGTCCCCAATAGTACCCTTTATGTGATGCTGGAGGCAGGGTCAGATCCATCTCTGCCACTCAGGGCCTAGCACAGTAGGTTGCATAGTGGGTCTCAATAAAAGTTTTTCAAGTGAATGATTTATTTTTTTTAAAGATTTTATTATTTATTTATTTATTTATTTCAGAGAGAGAAAGAGAGCACATGCGCATGGGCAAGGGAGGGACAGAGGGAGAGGGAGAGAATCCTCAAGCAGACTTCCTGCTGAGTGCAGAACCCAACTTGGGGCTCAATCTTATGACCAGAGATCATGACCTGAACTGAAATCAAAAGTCAAATGCTCAACCGACTGAGCCATCCAGGCGCCCCTCAAATGAATGATTTTGATGAAAGAATAAGTGAATAAAAAAGAGTAGATAAAAGTTCATAGCTGAGTGAATGGATGAAAGAAAAAGAAAGAAAGAAAGAAAGAAAGAAGAAAGAAAGAAAGAAAGAAAGAGAGAAAGACGAAAAGCAGAGACAGATGATTGGTAGAAGAGCTGATGACTGGAAAGTAGGATGGATGGAGAGATGACAGGTGGATGGATAGATGAACCAATACAAGAAACAGATGGACCAAAAGGTGGACGGATGTATGGATGAATGAATTAAAGAAGTATTTTGTTGAGCCAGCTTCCAAGTCTCTTCCTTCCTGGACCAGACAGAGAACAAAGAGGAGGAGAACAAGGAGTCAGTCCAAAGGGGGTAGAGATTCCTCAGGAAAATAAAGAAGCCAAAGGACATCCCTACCTCTCCCCATTCCCTGAGTGATGGAGCTGAATCAAAGATGCGGTATTGAATTAATGCTTGTGACCTAGACAAGGGCCACACCAGGGATCCCAGGCCCCTCTCCCTGCTGCTGCCAGAGAGACTGGGTTTGGTCTTTGCCATAACACACTTAATACACAATTTCCCTTCCCTCCTCTCTTCCAGCATGCATAGTGCTTCTTTTGGTGCAGGGCCTACAGTGAGGAGAGTCCAGAGAAGCCCAGGTTCCAGCTCTCCTTCTTACAGCTGAGTGATCCTGGTCAAGTCACTACACCTTTCTGAGCCTCAGCCTCCTCATCAGCAAAATGGGGATAATATTAGTACGTATTCGTAGAGTTATGGTCAGAGCTAAATAAGGTGATTTACAATGAGCCATGCCTCTTGGGCAAGTTTTGTGCATCCCTGAGGCTTGGTTTCCCCTTCTGTAAAATGAGAATAGTAACACTGGCCTCACAGAGTCAAGCGATGTGGCAAAGTGCCTGGCACCTACTAGGGGCAGTCAGAAAGGTCTTCCCGGAAAACTGACATCTATGCAGGAAATGAGCCAGGCAAGGTCAGATGTGGGTGGCAAGGGAAAGGGAGAAGGATTTCCACCATTCCCTCTTCCATCACCCTAGTCTAGCCACCATCCTCCCTCGCCTGCACTCCTGCAGCCACGTCATCCCTGGGCTCCCTGCTGCCCTCTGGCCCTTTTCAGTCAGCTGCCCCCAGAGCACTCAGAACGATCCTTTAAAACTTAGCAGAGGGAGGAAGGAGATGAGGCCCCAGGAGACAAAAGCCAGAGCACTGAGCTTAGAGAACTGATGAGGAGCTTGTGTTTCGCCCTGAGGGCGCTGGGTAGCCACTGGAGGTAGCAGGAGGATGACACCATATAAGATTTGTTGTAGAACAACCTCCCCTCCCACCAGGCTGTAGTTAGGGAAGAGATTGGAAGGGGACCATTTAGCCCTGCTGCCTGCTCTTCTACCACCTCAGAAAAACAACTTCCAATGTCTTGGTCGATTTCTTCTGTATAATGGGCATCATCTATTTCTGTAGTGCTCTGTAAAAGCTCTTTGTTGGGTGTATGATGCAGCCCACATCTACAGTTCTGCCTGCCTTGCATCCATTCTCCCCAGTTATCCTTTGGAAAACACCTCTCCCTATCCCCATTCAGGTGGGGTTGACCACACCCCCAGCTGCAAAGGGAGCACACATCTTGGGTTGGCCAATCAGAATAGTCCATCGCTCTAGCCTTACTGATTGGTTTAGCAGTGGATATGTGACCCAGGTCAAGCCAATGAGACTTCATCCTAGGACATTGGCTAAAACTATGGGAAAGGACCTTTTTTTTTTTTCAGCTGCTGGTCTAGTTGGAGGCAAGACGGGTGCTATCAAAGACCATTACAGGGGGAAAGGCTGCCTGAGAATGAGGCCAGCTGGAGGAAAACAGCTGAGAGATGGAGAGAGATTCCTGGGACCATTGCTTGAGTCCCTGGATCCAGCCATGCCTGAATGCAGCCCTTAGAATTGTGTTTACATGAACCACACAGTCTTGCTCAGGTCAATTTAACATGGGTTTCCTACCACCTGCATACAAACTAAGTCCTGACTGATTCACACGGGAAGATGAGTAGAAAAAAGATAGGAGATGCCCACAGGAAGTCAGAGTTTCTTACCTCATTCATAAGGTGAAGAGGGCAAATCAAGGTAAAGGAAGATAAAATCCTACCCTAAACTCGGACCCCACACTCGTGGAAGGCTCTCAAGTCCAGCCAGGGAGTTCCCACGGACAGCTGCCCCACCCCTAGGGGCCACTCCAACTCACTTAAAGACTGTTGGCACTCCACTCTCTGGCGGCCGCAGTAATCCACACAGCCAGCCAGCTCTTCCAGTGGGGGGCAGGGAGCACACCCGTTCCTTGGCTCCCGCAGGACATGCCTCCGGCAGATGCGATAGGAGATCTGGCAGGGCTTGACACAGCAACTCCAGCCATTCCACTCTACCACAAACAAGAGACCCCTGGAAGAGAGGGCGGTGGGGGGGGGTGTCTCCAAGGTCACCTCTATGGAATTTGGCGGACCAGCCGCCAGGCCTTCCTCACAAGCCAGACCCCCCAAAATACCACATGAGCGCTAGAACTCTTGCAAACCTGAGTCCATGCCTTGCTTGAATTTTTCTCTATGACAACTGTTTATACGTCTAAGTAAACTTCAAATTCCATGTTTTATTTACCCATCATCCTACTGGAGATCATTTGGGTTGTTTCCATCATTCATTCTTCCAAAAAACATTTCCTAAGCTCTTAACAGCACCCGATTTCACCTCTCCGTCCTCGGTTTCTTCCTTCGTCAAACAGGAATAAGAACAGTATTCATCTGATTGGGTGGCCTTGAGGATTCAGTCAGCTATGAACATAAAGCATTTGCTCCTGGCACATAGAAAGTGCTCAGTAAACACGAGCTTCTACAGCAGTGAAATGAAACACAGCTACACGACCAAAAACATGGAGTGGAAGGAAGCCCCTTGCAGAAGCTATCTCTGGTGTGAGAGTATTCACATACAGTTTTAGAACCTGCAAAACAGTGCTGTATAGTGTTTAAGAATCCATACAGGTCTTGGGGCACCTGGGTGTCTCAGTCGTTAAGCGTCTGCCTTCGGCTCAGGTCGTGACCCCAGGCTCCTGGGATCAAGCCCCGCATCGGGCTCCCTGCTCAGCGGGAAGCTTGCTTCTCCCTCTCCCACTCCCCCTGCTTATGTTCCCTCTCTCGCTGTGTCTCTCTCTGTCAATTAAATAAATAAAACCTGAAAAAAGAAAAAGAATTCATACAGGTCTCATATATAGGAGAATATAAATGGCTGATCCTTGTTATTCACAGATTCTGCATTTGTCTATTCACCTTTTGCTAAAAATTTATTTGTAACCCCCAAAATCAATACTTGAGGTGCTTTGGCAGTTATTCACAGACATGTACAGAGCAGCAAAAATGTTAAGTCACCCGATGTGCACGTTTTCAGCTGAGGTCGAACTGGCCCAACCTGCCTCCTTGGATGGAGGCTGCAAGTGGCCATGTGAAGCACTGGGAGCTTCCGCTCCGCAGCCAAGTTCAAGTTCAACCAAGTCTGAATCTCAATCTCTGGCCCCTGGTAGTGTGGCGGCTTTGGACCAGCCACTTCACACATCTGAACTTTGTTTTTTTCTTTTGTAAAACAAAGAAAATAGAATCTACCAAAATGGGTTGTTTTAGGATTTAAGATTATAGTGTATGTGAGATCCGTGTGTACTTATTTCCCCTAGGAGCAATGGTTCTGTATTCATTGAGTGTTTGCTGCGATTTCATGGAACCTAACTACTGTGAATCATGAGAACGGTCTCTCTCTCTCTCTCTCTCTACATATATATGCACATCAATTGTATATATTTATGTATGTAAACACATGCATACCTATGCATGGGAATTGTAAATACCAAATTCAGCAGAGTAGTTACCTCTGAGAGAAGGAAGGAGGACTACAGGGGGTGGGGGAGGGGAACGCAGAAGTACCAGTGGCCTTCATCAAAGTTTGCTTCTTAGCTTTTCATGAGGGTTTGTTATATTATTCTCACATTGCAGTATGTCTGAAATAGCTCATCACACTAGAAGAAGGAAGGCGCTGGGTGTCAATGTCCTTGAGATGCTCATGTGCCTACCACAGTTGGGGGCCTAGTGGGGAGGTATTTTCTGATGATGGAGCCCCCCAGGACCATCAGCATCTTCATCCAAGTCCATAGTCCCAGATCAGGACTGGACCAAGCCAGACAGAGAAGGCCATCAAGCCAAAACACAGGATCTGAGGACTTCACCAGGAAGAGAATTTCTACAGATGTGCCAGCAAGCCAACAGTGACACACACACACACACACACACACACACACACACACACACACACTCATGCACACACAAGGCAGCTACTACAATAAGAATTCATTCACTCGCTCCACAGATTATTTACCAAGGGTCTGTTGTGAGCCAGGCACTGTCCTGGGTGCTGGAAACACAGTGGTGAACAAGAAAGAGGAAGTCTGTCCTCCTGAAAACACTCATCAGCTATGAGACATGCCCCAGTTCAGCAACATGAAAATGTGAAGAGGAAAAAAAGTGTGCATCCTTGAACTGATGGAATGAGGTTATTGTGTTACAAACACAGACAGCGTTGCTTCTGACACCTCAGGAAGCCACATGTTCCTTGCATAGATCTCAACTCTTAGCAGAGTTGAAATGCTCAGAAGAAGGAAAGAAGGAAGGCGGGAGGAAGCGGCGGATAAAGTATGACAACCTCACAATCATTGATTACTTTCACCACCCGCATAATAATGACATCACCATGTCACTGGTGCTGGACCAAGCAAGTCACATACTGACCTCACATCACTCACGACAATCTTAGAACGTTGTGCTCTCCCAGATCCTTCTCTGTCCTGTGCCCTCAGGAAACCTGTGCATCACAGAGGCTCCCTGGCCCTGAGGCTGCCAGTTGAGTTCAGGCAATGGGGGAGGGGGTGCACCAGCAGGGAGGTGTTTATTGTGTACCCCCAGCACCCCCCCACCCCTGCCTCAGCCTTGTTCCTGGGTTGGGGAGCCTCAGCCATAGCTCCTGCTCTCACCAGGCTCCAGAAGACCATTTCCTCCCACACCCTGGCCCTCACCTTTGTGAATAGAGCCCTCATCAAATTCTCTTCCTTTCAACTGTTCTGGGTGTACCATCTGTGATTTGCCAGGACGCTGGCTCCAAATGTATTTGCACTATTGTCAAATCCATCTCACAGGGGAGGCAAGTGGAGCTTAAGGGTGTGGAATATCAGAGTCGAGGCAAGACGTTGGCATCAGACAAACTGGGATTCAAACTGCAATCTCACAGGATTGGTGCGATGACAAATTAGAAGCGCTGAGCAGATTATAAATGCTCAATACAACAGGGGGGTCTTGATGCATTTATTCAACAACTGTTTAGGGCCTACTGTGCACTAAGCACTGGCCTGGGTGCTGGGAACAAGAGGAGCAAAGCAGAAAAAGCCCTGCCCTTGAACAGCTGACGCTCTGTGGGGGAAACAGACAATAAACAGTATATTATTTCATTGCAGTGATTGATGCTCTGACAACAAAGCAGAATAAGAGGGGCAGTGGTGGGGTGATTAGACACTTTTAGATGGAGGAGCCACAGATGGCCCCCATGACAAAGGACATCTGAGGAGGCAAGGGAGGGGGCTGAGTAGGCATCTGGGAGGAAAGTGTTCCAGGCAGCAGGAACGGGCAGTGCAAAGGCCCTGAGGCAGGGTCAAGGTTAGATGCCGAAGGGACAGTGAGAAATACAGTGTGGCAAGAGCAGAACATGCAGAAGGAACGTGGTAGGAGGTGGTGTCAGAGAGAGAGGAGCAGTGATAGCTTCCAGGGCTCTGATGACTACTGGAAGGAATTTGGATTTTATTCTAAGCATGAAGAGCCATTGCCAGTTTCTGAGCCAGAGGAGTGATGAGGTGATCCCATTTCAGGTTTGAACAGGATGTCTCTGGCTGCTGGAGAGGGGTGAGAACAGAAACAGGGGGACCAGCAAGAGCACTAATGCAGTTGTCCAGACAAGAGAGGATCATCTACAGTAGAAGGAGCTGCTAGAAGAAATGAATCCTGTGTCACCGGGCACCTGGGTGGCTCAGTTGGTTAAGCGACTGCCTTCGGCTCAGGTCATGATCCTGGAGTCCCGGGATCGAGTCCCACATCGGGATCCCTGCTCAGCAGGGAGTCTGCTTCCCCCTCTGACCCTCTTCCCTCTCGTGCTCTCTATCTCTCATTCTCTCTCTCTCAAATAAATAAATAAAATCTTTTTTAAAAAATGTTGCTGTGCACTTAAAAAAAAAAAAGAAATGAGTACTGTGTCACTGGAAGTGCTCACAGGGTGGCTGGACAACCTGGCAGGGAGACTGCAGATCACCTTCAGGCACTGGCTTGGCAGCTGTACCCAGGTTCCAGGGAAAGCACCAAAGATCCCCTGCCCTGCCCTGCCGGGCCTGCCAAGCAGGTGAAAGATTTTGCAGAAAATTAGGCAGACACCACCTTACAAATATTCTTTCCATGTTGCTGGCATCTGTAAAGTCACCAAGGAGCATGCACACATGACACTCCCAGGGCAATGTCATCACACTTCCCATAGGCCTAGGGTCATGACCTTAGTACACTCATGTGATTATTTGTATTTCATCAGCCTCCTCCAGTAGAATGTCAGCTCCACCGGAAGCAAGGTCCTTGTTCCCTGCTGAATCCCAGCGCCAAGCACAGTTCCTGGCACACAGTTCCTGGCACACACATTCACGTCAGTGAATAACAAACGAGCAGAGCAAATTTTGCCTTAACAACAAAAGAAATAGGACCACAGGTTGGCATTGCAAAAAGGTGCCACAAGATGGCAGTGTTTCTCAAAACAAAGGCCATCACCCTCTTCTGAGTAAAGGAGAAATTCTAGCTTATCAGTGTAGCTTAAAAAGAGGGGTGGGGGTGGTTTAAGGTTGCTCACCCAGCCCTGCAGATCCGGATAACATCATGCCATCTGAGCCTGCTGGAGCCACACTGAAATTCCCACAGTCCCCTTGGACCCCCTGCCCCTACTCCGACAGCCCCAACTCCTGAGGAAATGCCTTTCTGGATGATCCAAACTCCACCTTCTTCTCTGAACCTCATTGCCCAGCCCCCTGACTGTCCATCTTTCTCACTGCCCCCCAAAAAGACTTTTCTGGAATGCAGTTCTAACTCTAGCCTGTTGCCTGAAATCCTTTGGTATTTCCTGTCTCCTATTGAGGTGGTTCACAAAACGTCTTTTTTTTTGATAGTGGATCAGAGAGATCCCCAAGCCTAGTTGCTAAAAGTCTTAAGTGTTCCTACAGCACATCTGCAGTCACTCCCTCCCTCCTCCTCCCATTTAATAGCTCAGCACGCTTTCACTTTGGGTCTTCTGAAATGCACCGTCTCCCACAGCTCAGTTTTGCCCCGCTGTCATTTCTACCCTCCCAGCCTCCCTACCCTCAATTTCTGGTAAAACCAACTCAAGTTTTCTTTTGAGGAACCAACCCTCCCCACTCTCCGTCCCCAAGGTCTGAATAGGGCTGACTTCACTCTCTCGTTCCTAGGATGGATATGTGACCCAGACATGGCCAACGGCACATTCCTTCTCCCTAGCTCAGTGACTGATTGGATCAGGGATGAGCATGTGACCCGATGGGGCCTAACAGAACCATCCCTTGGGTTTTTTGGCTGAAACAACTGGGAAAAGAATGCTCTCATTTCAGTAGGTATACCAGTTTGGAGCTACTGGGTACTATCTTTGCCACCACTTGGTGACAGTATGCCTGAAAATGAAGCTAACCCAAGAAGAGCTGTAAAGTGGAAAGAGCTATATAGAATCCTGATGACATCCTTGGAGTCATTGGATCCAGCTATACCTGAAGTCAAAATCCATTGACTGTTTTTCAGTTACCCGAGCCAACAAACCCCCTTGTTCATTTACGTCAATATGAACTGTGCCACAACCCTAAGAGAATTGATTAGTACAATGAGGACATTGATCCTTACAGGGCTGAAGGGAGAATTAAAGAGTATAAAATACATGAACACATTTGGTAAAGAATGTGGAAAACTTGAAGCTATCCTTCAAGGCCTTACCAATAGCTTCAGCCCCACTCTCCCTGCCTTCACCCCATCCTCACCAATCATTGCTAAGTCTCCTCTTGCTCTGAATGAAATTCTTTATTTCTTTCATAGCCACCCTGTCTCCCAAAAATAGACCGTACACTGGAGGGGAAGCAGAGCGCCATCTTTCTAGCGCCGACTGCTTCTAGCTGGGCTGGGCACACAGCAGGTGGCCACCTATTGCACTGAACTGGATGTGGGAAATGTCAAGGGCTCCTCTTTCACCTATACGGCCAAGCACACATATAATACTGTGGTCTGGAGCCAGACTGCTGGGGCCCCAATCCCAGATCTGCTGCTTAATAGCTGTGCAACTCAGACCAGGGCACTACCTCTCTGTGCCTCTGTTCTTCATCTGTAAAATGGACTCAACAATACCATCTATTCCATAAGACAGTTATGAGGCTTAAAGGAGACCATTTATTTAAAGCACTTACAACAGTACCTCCCTGGCACTTGGTATTTACTCAGTAAATGTTAGGGGGGTCTTAGTCATCCTCAACATCTCTGCCTGCCATAATCAATTACTGAAGTCAGTACATTTTATTTATTTAATTTTTTTAAAGATTTTATTTATTTGAGAGAGACAGAGATAGTGACAAAGATAGCGAGAGCGAGCATGAGCAGGGAGGGGAGGGAGAAGCAGGTTCCCTGACGCAAGACTCGATCCCAGGACACTGGGATCATGACCTGAGCCGAAGGCAGCCGCCCAACTGACAGAGCCACCCAGGCGCCCTGAAGTCAGTAAATTTTAACCCCTAAATGTCTCATGAATAAACATACACTCAGGGCGCCTGGGTGGCTCAGTCAGTTAAGCATCCAACCCTTGATTTCAGCTCAGGTCATGATCTTGGGGTCGTGGGATCCAGCCCTGCGTTGGGCACCATGATCAGCGCGGAGACTGTTTGTCCCTCCCCCTCTGCTCCCCCCACCTGTCTCTCAAATAAATAAATAAAATCTTTAAAAAGAAGAAGGAGGAAGCGGGGGGAGAGAAGGAGAAGAAGGAGGAGGAGGGGGAAGAAGAAGGGGAAGGAAAACACATACACTCTTCTCTCCTCCCCATCTCGCGCCTCCTGACGGGTCCCCACGACCCCTCCTGCCCTGCTCCCGGGGGCGGGGCCGGGGGGGAGGAGTGAACTTCCCTGGTCCATTCACAAGCCCTTGACTCCGCCCAGGCCCAGACACAAGGGCAGGTCCTAGACCTCCTGTCTTTTTGCTGCTTTCCCAAAGGAGCAAAACAAAGAGGAAGGCAAACTTTTGAGGTTCCTGGGCCCCTGAGCCCAAGCTCTTTCTGCAAAGGAAAACGCTGGAGAGCTGATAACATCGTGTGATTCTGTGGGTGTGGGTCAGACTGTGGAAAAGGGGCACTGATCCCTCTGCTCGGTCCTCTTCCTGGGGCCCCCACTCCTGGGCTGCGGCAGCGGAGCCCCTATGGGAACAGGGATACCAGGGATGTCAGACCCAAACTCTGAATGACCCCAGGGCTGCACGCGCTCTCTGTACAGGAAGTAGACGAGGACAAAAGCTGGTCCAAAATAGTCCTTCAGCAAATTTAATCTAGAGGAGCCTCATTTGCTGTGATTTAGGATTACACCATACCCCAAATTATTTTTTCCTCTCCCTGTTGCCTGAATGTCCACCATTAGCCATTCAAACTTGTGGGAAGCTAGCATTAGGCGCTAGAAGACATAGGATCAGATCCAGATCCAAAACGTGCTGGATCGGGTGCCTGGGTGGCTCAGTTGGTTAAGTGACTGCCTTTGGCTCGGGTCGTGATCCCGGAGTCCTGGGATCGAGTCCCACATCAGGCTCCCTGCTCAGTGGGGAGCCTGCTTCTCCCTCTGGCTCTCTCCCCTCTCATGCTGTTTCTCTCTTGCTTGCTCTCTAATAAATAAATAAAATATTTAAAAAAAAAAACCCTGCCGGATCACCTTGGCTGGCCAAAACCCTCTCCTCTGAGCTATGCTTTTCTCCCCTGCTGAACCCCAGCGTGCTGGGAGAAAGTAGTCTGATTTGATGGGACACCCAGTGCAGCCCATGGGCACAGAGTAGGTAGGTAGGTGATCAATAAATATTAGGTCCCTTCAATTTTGGATTTTTAAAAATTGTCCTCTTTTAAATCTAAATTCCTGAAGGAAGCCCCAGATGCCTCAGGTAGAAGAGTTCATTCATTTTTCTCCCTGACAAAGGAAAGTTGGATCACATCCACTTTACAGGGTTCCACGATTTAGATTTTTGTCCCCAGTGGACGTGAAAAATTTACTTCTGGAATATAAAAAGGGTAGAGCCCTTCCACTCACAGACTCAAAAGCAGCCCCTTGGGCACCTGGCTGGCTCAGTCAGTGGGACACCCCTCCTGGGCCCCCTATCCTTGCCCCAGCCATTTGCCAGGTAAAATACAGGACGTCCAGATAGATTCGAATTTCAGAAAAGCAATCAATTTTTTTGAAGAAAATTTTTAAAGATTTTATTTATTTATTTATTTGAGAGTGAGAGAGTGAAAGAGAAAGAGCGGGAACTCAAGCCGGGTGACGGGCAGAGGGAGAGAGAGAAGCAGACGCCTGGCTGAGCGGCGAGCGTAGGCCGGGCTCCAACCGGGGATTCCAGGGTCATGACCTGAGCCAAAGGCAAACACTTAACTGACTAACTCACCCAGGCACCCCAAGCAATCAATTTTTAACATAGGTATGGCCCATGCAATGTTTAGGATATATTTAGACTAAAAAATATTACTTACTGAAATTTGAGTCTAACTGGGCATCCTGTATTTTTATTTGCTAAATCTGGCCACCCTATGCCAAGCCAAGCGCCCTCTCCTCCCTCCCACCCCTCGAAGCGAAGCGTCCCCAGCGCCTCTGACCGCCTGCGTACCCTCCTCCCTCCTACTCCCTTCGCGCCCCAGGCGCCCTCCTTACAGAGTGCGCCCCCTCTTCTCTCGCACCCCTCTGTGCCCCCACGTGCCCATGTCCGTTCGGTGCCCTGCACCCCGCACCCGTGCTCAGCAAGCGCCCTCCTTCCTCGAGCCCCCCATCCTCTTGCCGCCCTCTTAGACCTGAGCGCAGTCCTCGTGCCCCTCCTCCCAAACAGCCCTCAGCTCTCCACGCTTCCTTCTCCATTCTGCCCCCCGAGACTCGCGCGCCGCTGTCCACGACCCACGCATCTTTGTCTGCCCGCACCTCCACAGCCCACTCTTCTCCCCCGTGTCCTGCGCGCACGAGACCCCCCCCCACTTGCTCGCGCGCCCCTGCAGGCCCAGAACCCCTCGGTGGGAGGCTTCCTTCCTTCCTCCGCCGCGCCCCCAGACTCTCGGCCCCCCCGCGCCCAGCGCTCCCCTCCTCCTGCGCCGGGAGAGCACCTGGGCTGACCCGCGCGTAGCCCGGGGAACAGTCCCGCACCGCGTCACACGCCTGGTCGCAGAAGCAGCGCGGGGGCCCGCGGGCGACGCAGGTCGGATCACGGCCCGGACAGCAGCGGCCCAGTGCGGCGCAGCCCTGCCCAGACCATAGCACGCCCGACGGCCTCCGGCCCCAGGACACCTCGACCACCACCGCCAGGGCAAGCGCCAGGGGCAGGATCCGCGCGGCGCTGCGCAAGGCCATGGCCGGGCTCAGGCTGGGGACCGGACGGATGCCGACGGGGACCGACCCTACCTGGCCCGCCCAGTGCTGGGGCGGAGGCTACCGGCCGGACCCCTCCCCAGACCCACCTGCTACCTGTCACGGAGCTGCAATCCACCGCCCCCCATTCGTCCTATCCAAACTTCGCACAGCTAGCGGAACCAAGATGACAGTAATAATGACTGCAACAACTTTGCAGGGTGCCCCACTGCCCCCAGGTTCCAGGGAGACAGAGGAAATACAGAGGTTCATCAAAGCAGTGTACTATGATAGATCACAATAGGACTGCATGTTGTTATAACAGGAATAGCCACTAACCATAATTATAATAGCAATAATACCAGCAAAAGCTGCCAATATTATTAAAATAGCAATAGCAAGAATAATTGCCAGGAAAGGAGCCTGGGAGCCAAGGTGTGTACCAGGTTCTAGGTGCATCATCAGTATTGTCCAAACATGTCCCTTGGATATGCCTTCATTTTTTGCTATATCCCTAACACCTTGATCATTATTTGCTGAATATTTTTCTTTGAATAGACTCACTTTTAAAACTTAAAGTAGTTTGTTTGCTTTTTAAAAAACTGTATCACTCAAGATGATGAGAAGACAAGCCATAGACTAAGAGAAGAAAATTGCAAAAGACACATCTGATAAAGAAGTATTATCTGAAATTGACAAAGAATTCTTAAAACCCAACACCAGGAATAAAAAAACAACAATGGGGCGCCTGGGTGGCTCAGTTGGTTAAGCGGCTGCCTTCGGCTCGGGTCATGATCCTGGAGTCCCTGGATTGAGTCTCGCATCCGGCTCCCTGCTCGGCGGGGAGTCTGCTTCTCCCTCTGACCCTCCCCCCTCTCATGTGCGCTCTCTCTCTCTCTCTCTCTCTCTCCCTCCCCCTTCTCTCTGTCTCAAATAAATAAATAAAATCTTTAAAAAAATAAAAAAATAAAAAAACAACAATGGACAAGGGGCATCTGGCCGGCTCATTCTGTAGAACATGTGACCCTTAATCTCAGGGTCATGAGTTCAAGCCCCAAGTTGGTTGTAGAGATTACTTAAAATAAATAAACTGGGGGAAAAAAAGAATAAAAATGGGCAAAAGATTGAAATAGACACCCCCACAGAAGAAGATATTTGGATTGCAAATGAGCATATGAAAAGAGGCTCAACATTATGTGAGGAAATTGGAAACTGCATTAGGAAATTGCAGATTAAAACAACGAGATACCATTATGCACGTATCAGGATGACTAAAATTCAAAACACTGACAACACCAAATGCTGACAAGGATGTGGTGCCACAGGAATTCTCATACATTGCTGGTGGGAAGGCAAAATGGCACAGCCACTTTGGAAGACAGGTTAGCAGTTTCTTACAAAACTAAATATAGTCTCAGCACATGATCCAGTAATTGTGCTCCCTGGTATTTACCCAAATGAGTTATTTATCCGAATGAATTGAAAGTGTGTGTCCATTCAAAAAGTTTCACATGGATGTTTATAGCAGCTTTATTCATAATTGCCAAAACTGGAAGCAACCAAGATGTCCTTCAGTAGGTGAAGGGTTAAATAAGCTGTGGTAGATCCAGACAATGGAATGTTATTCAGCACTAAAAAGAAATGAGCTATCAGGCCATGAAAAGACATGGAGGAAACTTAAAGGCGTGTTACTAAGTAAAGGAAGCCAATCTGACAGGCTACATACTGTATGGTTCCAACTATATGACATTTTGGAAAAGTCAAAACCATGGAGACAGTAAATATATCAGAGGTTGTCAGTGTTGGGGAAAAGGAGGGGTGAAGGATCTTTAGAGCAGTAAAACTATTCTGTACGATACTCTAACAGTGGACACATGCCATTATTCACTGTCAAAACCCATAGAATGTACTGTTAACACCAAGAGTGAACCATGATATAAACTACAGACTTTAGGTGATAATGATGTGTCCATGTAGGTTCATGACTGTAACAAACGTACCACTTTGGTGGGAGATGTTGATAGTAGGGGATGCTGACTTTGGGGGGGTGAGCAGGGACTATATGGGAACTCTCTGTGCTTTCTGTTCAATTTTACTGTGAACCTAAAACTGCTCTAACAAATAAAGGCTATTTTTTTATTTGAGAGAGAAAGAGCGTGAGCAAGGGGAAGGGCAGAAGGAGAGAGAGAGGGAGAGAAGCAGACTCCTGCTGAGTGTGGAGCCCAGTGCAGATGCAGGGCTCCATCTCACAACCCTGAGATCATGACCTGAGCCAAAAGCAAGAGTTGGTTACTTAACCGACTGAGCCACCCAGTCGCCCCCTTAATAAAGTCTGTTTTATTTATTTATTTGACAGAGAGACACAGTGGGAGAGGGAACACAAGCAGGGGGAGTGGGAGAAGGAGAAGCAGGCTTCCCACGGAGCAGGGAGCCCGATGCGGGGCTCGATGCGGGGCTCGATGCGGGGCTCGATGCGGGGC